>NC_142368.1:16475282-16647157 GCF_059441175.1 Urocampus carinirostris
AGTAATGTTTTTATTTTTGTCTTATATTTAATTAATTTTTCGAATAATATAAAACAATATTTTTTTCAAATTAAATAGGGAAAATAATCACTGGCTTTAAACAGAAATTTTGTTAATTTTATATATATATATATATATATATATATATATATATATATGATTACATATTTATATCTACACTTTTTAAATTTTTAATTCGATTAATATTGCTTTTCATGTAATTTTACATATGTAATTATATATTTACCCATTTATTTTAGTTGCATTTATATTTTATCTCCATTTAAATAATAAAAAAAAAAAATTCCGAATTTTGTTCTTATTAAATTTATATTGTGTTTCATGTAATTTTATATGTGTAAACCGATATGTATCATTTATTTTATTGCTATTTATAAGTATTTTTTTCATTTACATTCTTTAAATTAATGTATTTGTATTCATTTCATGAAATGTATATTTTTTTCATGTAGTTTTATATATGTGATGATATGTTTATTCACCCGAACCACACAAACACCAACCAAGTACATTAAAATTCTACGTATAAAACGTCCTACTTGACATTGGACGACAACCGGCGTACAAAAGACAACGATATTGATTAAATGAACATGACGTAACTCGGTCGGAATCGTCCCTCCTCCCGCACCTCAATGCCACAAATTGAAGGTGAAACTTGCTAGTTACAAGCTAGCTAGCTAGCCAACGTTCATATGTAGCTTAGAAACAGAGATGCTAACGCTCTGAACAAAAGTGGCAAGCTGAAACAAACAAAATAATGATCAAGCAGCTAATTCAGTTGGTCTACATCTTACTCAAACTTAGACTAAGAAGAAATGTAGTGAGCTACAAGCTAGTCCGAGTGGGTCCATGCTAACAATTAGCTTAGCTACAGTGACGCTGTCCAAAACAAACCAAAGTAAAATGAAAGTATATATTCATATATATATCACTATTTCATTTAAGTTACTTATGATAGCTACTACTACAAAATGCCGCAGGCTAGTACAAGCTAAAGGCTAGCCCAGAAACAGAGACGCTAAGCACATGAAAAAAATAGGCTAGCTAAAACTACACATGAAAGGACAAACGACTAAATCAAAGACGACATATGTCAAACTCAAGCTTTGACTAAGATGCAGTTAGCTACTGTAAGCGGCAAGCTAGTCAAAGCTAGTCCACATTTCTATTTAGCTTAGCAACAGCAACGCTAACCCCAACCAAAAGTGTAGCGATCCAAACCAAAGTAAAGTAAAATTATAGAACAAGTCACAATTTTACGTTACTCAAGATAGGTACTACAGTCGTGTAGTTAGCCACTATTAGATATCAGCTAACTTACGTTAATACGTAGCTTAGAAAATAGATGCTAACCACCCGAAAAACGTGGCAAGCTAAAACTACACAATAACGACAGCTACAATAAATATCGCAGCTTCTTCAGTATACATTGTACTTAATCGAGGACTAAGAGAAAACGTAGTGAGCTACTGTAAGCTACAAGCTAGTCCTAACTTAGCAACAGTGACTCTAGCCGTACAACTTGCCCTTTGTCACCATTGTGGGTTTATTGGGGGTTTATTTAGGGCTGGTGGAAGCGAAATGAGGCGGAATGCGGCGTTTTTCTAGTAGGCATTAAAAAAATAAAAATAAAAACAAAGGAGCCCGTTTATTCACTCACATAAGAAATGAGTCAGAGTGGATGATCTAATTTCACTTTAGGGCCACTTGTTATTCATAAAATGTCCCCGGAAGATGAGAAAAAGACAGAAAGTCAACAGCGAGATGAGACGCTTCCTATTTTTTTTTCAGGGCAAGACTGATAGCATCGTCCTCAAACACGGCACCTGGCATTATTTCTTTGCTTATTCCCTGCCTAGAATAAACTTGAAATTGAACATTTTGAATGAATCGAGCGTATTCTTCCTACTATAAGTTGGAATTTTAATTGACAAAATCGGGCGCATTTCTTTTTAAACCTAGCATGACTAGCATTTAAAAAAAAATGTATTTTCATTCTCCTACCCTTACTCTAACCCCATAAGCCCAAACCCCCTACCCTAATCGTCTAAACTGCAGAGATTTTCCACTAAGTACTGCCCCTACTGGAGTGGATGTCAGTGTGCATTTCAAATTTATTCTTGAACTTAGCATAACTAGCATAAAAAAATTAGTTAAAAAAAAATACTACTTTTACCCTACCCCTAACACCATAATCCCCTAGCACAACACCCTTACACCCTAACCTTCTAAACTGCCAAGATTTTCCAAAAGAAAGAAAGGAAGAAAGGAAGAGAAAAGAAGGAGAGAGAGCAGGAGAGAAAGAAAGAAAGAGAGAGAAAGAATGATAGAAAGAAAAGAGAGGGAGAGAGAGAAAGAAAAGAGTGAGCAAGAGAGAGCAAAAGAGAGAAAGAGATAGAGAAAGAGAGAGAGAAAGAAAGAAAACCAGCGATAACGAGAGAAACAATGAGCGAAAGAAAGAGAGAGAATAAAAGAGAGCAAGAAAGAGCAAGAGAGAGAGAAAAAAGAGGGCAGGAGAGAGCAAGAGAGAGTAAGAGAGAAAGAAAGAGAACAAGAGAGAACGAGAGAAAGAACAAAATGAAAGACAGAGAGAAAAAAGAGCAAGAGAGAAAGCAAGAAAGAAAAAAATATAGCAAGAAAGGGAGAAAAAAACAAGAGAAAGAAAGAGAATGAAACAGAGAAGAGAGAGAGAAGAGAGAAAGATATAGCATGAGAGAGCAAAAGAGAAAGAAAGAAAGAGAACGAGAGAAAGAAAGAGCAAGAGAGAGAGAGAGAGAGAGAGAGAGAGAGAGAGAGAGAGAGAGAGAGAGAGAGAAAAACAGAGCAAGAAAGAAAAAAGAGAGCAAGAGAGAGAAAGAAGGAGAACAAGAGAAAGAGTAAAAGAATGAAAGAGAGAGAGAGAGAGAGAGAAAAGAGTAAGAGAGAGCAAGAGAGAGAAAAAAAGAAAGAAAGAAAGCAAGAAAAAACAAAGAAAGAAAATGAGAGAGATAGGTAAATGGTCGGCATTTACAGTACATAGCACTTTTCAAGTCACAAGAAGTAGGATTACATATGCTCAGTCAATCACTAGAATAATAATTTTACCAGAAAATCACAATGACCCAGCGGTGGGGTATTTTCAGAACAGGTTCACGGGCACCTCAGCTGTCCTCAGGGGGCACCCGGGTGCCCACGGGCACCATCTTGGAGACCCCCGCTTAGGACCTCCGACTTGCCCCTTGAAAAGCAAAGGTAATAAGAGGACATGCTAAAGGAAGAAGCAAATGCAGGGGGAGTAGTTGCAGTTAATTAACTCTGGACACCCCCCCTACCTCATTCTCTGTGCCAGGCTGAATTATCACCACGGCAGAGTTTAGTTTAGGAATTCAAGAATTAGCGATAGCGCCCCGCTGCCCGGGCCCACCGCCAAGCACATATACGTTTAAAAGAGACGCAAAGCCTCTTAGAATATTCACGTGTCAAAGAGAAAGCGTCTCCTCTCTTCCGGCGAAACCATTTGCACGCTTTAAAAATATCTACCGTGGGTTTCAAGAACAAAGAGGAGATTGCGCCGACATTAGCATGCGCAGCAGCACGTGGACCCAAAGCCGCGGATAGGATCTGGATGGCTTTCCCCAAATGTGTTTACCGTCTTTGAAGGTCTTTGATGACGGATACGCGCTACGGACTCATTGTCTTGAGGTTATGCTCGCTTATACCTGTCGAATCCAATCAAACCGGCCCACAGAGACACATTTTAGGGGGGACTTGCTGTCTGAAAAGGTGTTTACCGTCTTTGAAGGTCTTTGATAATGAATATGAGAGACGGACGTTGGTTATACTCATTGTCTTTAAGTCATACCCACTTATACTCGTCGAATCCAATCAAACCAGCCCACAAAGACACATTTTAGGGGGGAGTTGCTTTCCTAAAATGTGTCTTTGAAGGTCTTTGATGATGAATATGCAAGATGGACGTTGGTTATACTCATTGTCTTTAAGTCATACTCACTTATGCTCATCGAATCCAATCAAACCAGCCCACAAAGACAGATTTTAGGGGGGAGTTGCTTTCCTAAAATATGTCTTTGAAGGTCTTTGATGATGAATATGCGAAACGGACGTTGGTTATACTCATTGTCTTTAAGTCATATTCACTTATACTCATCGAATCCAATCAAACCAGCCCACAAAGACACATTTTAAGGGGGAGTCGCTATCTTAAAATGTGTTTTTGAAGGTCTTTGATGATGAATACGCGGTGTGGACCTTGATTAAAGTCATTATCTTTAGGTTATACTCATTTATCCCTGTTGAATCCAATCACACCAGCCCTTAAAGACACATTTTAGGGGGGAGTTGCTTTCCTAAAATGTGTTTTTGAAGGTCTTTGATGGTGAATACGCGGTGTGGACCATGGTTATAGTCATTGTCTTTAGAATATACTCATTTATCCCTGTTAAATCCAATAAAACTAGCCCAAAGACACATTTTAGGGGGGAGTTGCTTTCCTAATATGTGTCTTTGAAGGTCTTTGATGATGAATATGCGAGACGGACGTTGGTTATACTCATTGTCTTTAGGTCATACTCACTTTTAGCTGTCAAATCAAACATGTTTTTTTTCTCGGCAGCGTTCGAAAATTCCTTTATTGCTTTTGAGTGTCTTTGATTAGAGATCTATGGTACAGAAGTTTTATACATTGCTTATACTCATTATTTTTGGATTATACTCACTTTTACTTTACTTTGGCTTATAGTCTCTTCTAATACAATCGAACCACCGACGAAGACGTTATTTTCTTTTAATTTCTGAATTGGTTTTCGAAAATGTGTTTGGTGTCTTTGAAGGTCTTTGATGACATTTCCGTGATTTGGATTTCGGTTATCCCTGTAGTTTTGCAGTTCGATGTACTTTTACCCATCAAGTCCAATCAAACCAGCCCACAAATACATTTTCTCTACATAGGATCCGAAAATGTGTTTATCATCTTTGATCGTCTTTGATGGCGATCCGCGGTACAGGTAATGTTTATACTCATCGTTTTTGGCTTCTAATATCTTCAAATACAATGGAACCACCGGCAAAGACGTTTTTTTTTTCTGAATTGGTTTTCAAAATCGTGTTTAGTGTCTTTGATGACATTTCGGTGATACGGATGTCGGTTTTCCTCGTCGTTTTGCGGTTTGATCTACTTTTACCCATAAAGTTCAATCAAACCAGCCCACAAATAAAAATGTTTCTGTACATAGGATCCGAAAATGTGTTTATCGTCTTTGATCGTCTTTGATGACGATCCACTGTACAGGTAATGTTTATAGACATCGTTTTTAGCTCCTAGTCTCAAATACAATCGAACCACTGACAAAGATGTTTTTTTTTCTTTTCTGAATTGGTTTTTGAAAACCTTTTTCGTGTCTTTGAAGGTCTTTGCTACAGACTTTGATTATACTCTTTGTTTTTCATTGATACTCACTTTTACTCGTGGAATCCAATCAAACCAGACATATTTCCTTCCTAACCTTTTTCTGGAGTATTTTCCCGCAGGGTGATGGGGTTGCGTATGCGATTGTTCTCAAAGACCCCCTCCCTCGGAATTCCCCTCCCCATTCGTCTTTCTCGCTTCCTCGCCGGTCCGGACTGAAGGTCAAAGCCGGGATCATTCGCATGGAAGGAAAACAGAGGACACGTGGGGATAAGAAATCAGAGGGAGCCGATACCCAAAAACGCGTTGCATAGTAAAGTGCATGAGTATGGGGTCCATACCGATACCATGTAGTGATACCGCTAGTGCTTTTTGATATTTCATTTAAAAAAAAAATCTTATTTGCATTCAGTTATTCCAAGTTATGATACCAATACCTTGGAATAAAGCCTAGTATCGTTCCTGATATTGATTCTTTGTAAGGGGCATGAGATTGATACCAAGTACTCTCGCATTAGAGAAACTTTAAAAGGAGTATGAGATCGATACTGGTACTAAAAATATGATCTAATTGCATTGAATCATTTATATATTATAAAACCTGGTATTATCGTATTACTGATACCTGGTATCGAGTCTTCTCAGGGTGCGTGAGAATGAGATATATATACCAATGGTTGATACCAGTATCTTTGATATATGATTACGCAACTTGTAACTCCAATATCTTGAATAAAATTTCTGGTATCATCTCATTGCCTGGTATCAATTCTAGGTAAGGTGCATGAGTATGAGATTGATACTATTTCTACTCCAACTTCTTATTTATCACCTTGGAATATGGCCTGGTATCATCCCTGTTATTGAAACATTGTAAAGTGCATAGTTATAAGACCGATACCGATATGAAATACTGATACCACTAGAACATTGGATATCAGATTTCTATTCCAATTTCAATCCCTCAAAATAAGGCTTTGTATTGTCCCTGGTATTGATACTTTGAAGATACTTAGAGTATTAGATTGATACCAACACTATGTACTGATACCATGAGTACTCGTTGATCAATGATATAGTGAAAAATATGTTTTCCTTGATTGCATGAAATTATTCAAAAGGTTTCTTGTCATTACCGATACCCGGTATCGAAACTTTGCAAGGTTTATGAGTGGTAGAATGATACCAAGTACTGACAAAAGTATCGTTGGTATTTTCATAATCGCATGAAATCTTTTAAAGATTTCTAGTTTTAACACCTTGAAATAAGTCCGGGTATGGTCCCTATTCTACAGATACCTGATATATAAATAAATACAAATTATGCAACAATGAGAACCACAGCCTAATCAACACAGCCCAGAAGATCATCAGCTGATCTCTACCCAGTCTAAAGGACATTGTAGTTTGTCCTTGCCCTCATGTAGGTTTTAGATCATGGGATTGTGTAATAATAGTCTGTAGTTTGCACTAATCTGTGGTCTCTGCAGCTCTTTGAGACTCCTTGGGTTTAAAGGCGTCACAAATAAACATGACTTGATTTGAAGCTACTTCATGAGAATTTAGTAGAGCTCAACAATCTGTCGGCAAGGCAAATGTAATATCGATTTCAAAATAATGATACTGTTCGAAGATAAGAATGTTTTTATCCATTCATTCGAATTCCTCCCCATAGCAAAGTAGGCCGGCCCACACCGGCCCCTGGTTCTACATAGTACTAACTCGAAGGGGCGCAGTATTTTTGCAAAGCCTACTTTTCAATTTTGTACTAGTTAGCACAATATGAAATGTCTCACTTGTTGTTGCCATGGCGCCCAATTGGCCCCGCCCATGTGGCGTCAGCTGCGGCTTGTGACAGTTTGGCTTTCCGTCTATTCAAGCTCAGCACTCTCACTCTTCCTTGGTCAGTCCGTCAACGAACCTCTGCCCGCAAGACGTGGGTTCTGACTCGGTCCTGTTTCCTGTTGGTATTTCCAGTTTCGTTCCCTTCTATTTTTGTCCGGTTTATTATTCTCTCCAGTTTTCGATCCCGTCTAGTTTGTCCTGTTTGATTTCAATATCCTGTTTCATTATCAATCCTGTCTGTCCCGTCCTGTCCAGTATCGACCCCATCCGTCTGATATCTGCTCGGGCAATTGGTATCGATCTTGTCGGTCTCTGGTTTCCTGTTTTTCCCCGCCAGACCGCTGCCTAACGTGCATAACTCCCCATTTCCCGTCAAATAAAAGCTTGTGTGAGAAACATCACGCGTTTGGGTCCTGATCCTGTTCCGGTTCTTGACAATTGATTTTGAGGAAATATTTGTTGAAAAAAAATGCAGCCTAAAACATGATAATATGTCAAAAAGCTCCTGGGGAAGGGGGCAATACTTTTGCAAGGCAATGTGCACGTTTCATCTCGGAATCGGAAAGAAACAAGCGGCTAAATATTTACTCGAGAGACGTCTCGGCCGTATCCATGACGACAGCATCCCGTCGGCACGGCGATATAAAGACGCGGGAGCGTGTTTTATGACGGCGTGTAAAAAGCGGCGCCGCTTCCCGTAAAAAAAAAAAAAAAAAAACGCGAATCTTCAGCTGATGACTATAAAAGCTCGTCAGGCGTCGAGCGCGACGAGGCGAGGGCGGTGCCGAACACCCGCCAGACTAAAGGCCGCTGTTCCGCTTCGTGTTCCGACAAGACGGCGAGCTTTTTTTTTGTTCACCGGGAGTCTGACAGGGGCACAATGGCAAGGGGGGGCCTCCGGGGGCCCGCCTGTCTTGGCACCGAGAGGAAGCAGGCGGGCTACTGCGGGAATTGACCCCCTGGTGGTTTCTTGCGGAAGCTGCCGAGATGATCTGCTGAGTCAACGTATCCTGAGGGACAGGACGGGGTTGGAAAAGGACCAGCCATTTTCAGCCATTTATTTTGTGTGCGATGACCCCGCCCTCTGGCTCGCATCTATTTTTGGTACGTGGGATTTTCGAAGCAGGAATGATGGTTCTTTGCAGGGGATAAAGAAAATGTACCTGTGAATTGATTTATTCACTACTTATATTGCTAAGAATAAGCAAGTGTTTTTATCCTTAATCATGTCACGGTTGCCATGGCGCCCAATTGGCCCCGCCAGTGTGGCGCCGGCTGCAGCTTGTTGACTGATTGGCTTTTCGTTTTTTTAAGCTCAGTGAGCTCTCTCTTACTTTGTCAGTCCGTCAACAAACCTCTGCCCCGCAAGACATGGGTTCTCACTCTGCCCCGTTTTCCTGTTGGATTTTTGTGTCCAGTATTGTTCTCGTTTACTCTGTCCTGTTTTATTTCGGTTTCCAGTTTGGTTTCCGTCTGTTTTTGTCCTCTTTATTATTTTCCCCAGTTTTCGTTCCCATCTAGTTTTTCCTGTTTATTTTCGATATCCTAATTCATTATCCATCCTGTCTGTCCTGCCCTGTCCGGTATCGACCCCATCTGTCCGATATCAACTCGGGCAATTGGAATCGATCTTGTCGGTCTCTGGCTTCCTATCTTTCCACGCCAGACCACTGCCTAACATGACTCCCCATTTCCCGTAAAATAAAAGCCTTGTGTGAGAATGTCACGCGTTTGGGTCCTGATCCCGTTCTGGTTCCTTGACAAATCACTTTCTAAGACAAAAATAATTATCATTTGAAGGGGATAAAGAAAACGCACCTGTAAATTGAAAAAGTTTCTATCCACGAGAGTTATCGGATTTGACCTCATTTATTTACTACGGAGAACAATACTTATTCTTTGCAGAGGATAAAGAAAATGTACCTGTGAGTAGAGGAAATTTGATTTTTACCTCATTTATTCACTACTTATATTGCTAAAAATATGACAGTGTTTTTATCCTTATTTACTTTCTAAGCAAGAATAATTATTCTTTGCAGAGGATAAAGAAAATGCACCTGTGAATTGGCGAAATTTCTATCCATGAGAGTTATTTTATCGGATTTGAATTCATTTATTTATTACGGGAAACAATACTTATTATTCTTTGCAGAGGATAAAGAAAATGTACCTGGGAGTTGATGAAATTTGATTTTTACCTCATTTATTCACTGCTTATATTGGTAAAATATGATACTGTTTTTATCCTCATTAACTTTCTAAGCAGGAATAATGGTTCTTTGCAGAGGATAAAGAGGAAGTGAGTTGAGGAAATTTGATTTTTACCTCATTTATTCACTACTTATATTGCTAAAAAATGACAGTGTTTTTATCCTTAATCACTTTCTAAGCGAGAATAATTATTCTTTGCAAAACACACTTGTAAATTGGCGAAATTTCTATCCATTATTTTATCGGATTTGACCTCATTTATTTACCACGGAAAACAATACTTATTATTCTTTGCAGAGGATAAAGAAAACATACCTGTGAGTTGATGACAAAATATCGCAATACAAGATTTATTTTCCATGTTTTTCATATTTTACCACATTTACTGAAATAACTAGCTAAAAGACTAAACACAAAGCGTTTTCGTCATTTTTTAACAGAGATACTAGTTCTTTGCAGAGGATAAAGAAAATGTACCTGTGAGTTAAGGAAATTGGATTTTACCTCATGTATTCACTACAGAAAACAATACTTACATTGCTAAAAATATGACAGTGTTTTCTTCCTTAATCACTTTCCAAGTGAGAATAATTAATCTTTGCAGAGGATAAAGAAAATATACCTGTTAATTTATCTTAATGTACCTGTTAACATATCTTTATATGCCCTGCGACTGGCTGGCAACCAGTCCCCTGACCACTGCCCGAAGATAGCTGGGATGGGCTCCAGAACCCCCGCAACCCTACTGAGGATAAGCTGTGCACATAATGGATGGATATCTTTATATTTTTACCACATTTATTTACGACTGAAAATAATAGCTAAAGGACTATACACATCAAAGGCTTTTCATCCTTTTTTAAGCAGAGATACTAGTTCGTTGCAGAGGATAAAGAAAGTGTACCTGTGAATTGACAAAAATGACATTGAAAAGGTAAAAAAAGTAGAACATGACCAAAGAAGAAGGAAGAAGAAAAATATGATAAATTTAGTAAATATCAACAAGTACTGGCCCAGAAATCACATGAACCCTTTTCGGAAAATGAATCATGGTCTTCTTTCAATTATTTGAATCCGATATGTCGCCTTGAAATGAGTCACGGTGAGAAAAAACACGCGTGTAATTGGCCACCCTCGGATGCTTAATTACGCCCTTTCCGAAATGCTTTCAAGGTCAAGGAAAAAAATTGGAAATCCCGTCTTCAGTTGAACAAGCCGGCAAATACATACAAAAGCCCCTGTCCAAGGTGCTGAAACGGGAAAAAAACAACCTCCCGCAAGCGTCAAGCTGACATTTTCTGCCGGTTTTACGGACTGGCAGAATGTCCCGGTGACAGGAATCAGACCTTATCTTCGGTGAATATTGACTGGCGTGCCAGAAACACAAACCCCGCCCCCCCGTGTGTTTGTAATCAAAATGCAAGGGGCCGCAAAAGATAGCGGAGATGGTATCATTTATAATTGCTTGCTCGGATAAATCGAGTCTTATCGTTACGTTGTTAAAACCTAGCAAGACTGTTTTGATTGACAACAAAATGAAACACACACACTATTTTTTTTTGTCGAACTGGAATGAAGTGTAATAGCACCGCCACCGTGGTAGGTGGCAGTAGAGCACTTGAAATGGTTGCTGTTATGGAAGAAAATCATATATTTTTATAAAGTTCTTAACTATAGCAGGGCTGCTTTGAAACAAATCTAGATGAGACTCACACACTCCTATTTTAATTTTGAAACAGGACTAAAGTGTCATTACACAGCTACCACAGTATGTGGCAGTAGACCATTCAAAAGTTTGCCATTATAGTACAAAAACGATACTATACATATACATATTCTTAAGCCTGTTTGGATTAACAACAAATGTGACACACACACACTATTTTTTTTTGTACTGGAATTAAGTGTAAGTGCACAGCTACTACAGTAGGTGGCAGTAAATGTGCAACCAGTAATAGACAACTATGGGATGATGAAAATGATGATAAAAATTTTGGGTAACCTTCTGAATTAATTAAAAATAAAATTTCTCAGAAATAATAGACAAATCATTACATCTCAACACATTCTATATATTTTCAAATGCTCTCTGCTGGGAATCAAAATAAAATGTTTGCTTATATTTTGGAAAACTCTCATTGCCCATTTCTTTTTTAACCTTTCACAAACTAAACTGAACAATTTCTTTTGGTAATTTCTTCCAGCCCAGAATTAAAAAAATAAAAATGTGTTTGTGTTTACTTTTATTTTGGAAAGCAACTTCTAAAAATACTGGTGATTTTTTTTTTTACATTTTACGATGCAAACTAAAAAAAAAAAAAAGAATTTATTTTGGTAGATTTTTCCTGCCCAGAAAAAAAAAATTGTTTGTGTTTACTTTTATTTTGGAAAGCAACTCCTAAAAATACTGGTGAATTTTTTTACATTTTACGATCCGAACTGAAAAAAGTTTAATTTATTTTGGTAGATTTTCCTGCCCAACACTCTGTACGGTATCCTGTTTGTGTATCCTGTCCGGTATCGATCCCATCTATTTTGTCCTGTTTTGATATCGGTCTCTGGTCTCCAGGGTCTGGTATCGTTCCCGTCTATCTTGTTCTGTCTGATCTGTGTCTCCAGTCTCATATATCTGTTATCAATCCTGTCAGTCCCGTTCTGCCCGGTATCAGCACCATCTTTCCGATATCGGCTCGTGTAACTGGTATCGATCTCGTTGCTCTCTGGCTTCCTGTTGTTCCACGCCAGACTTATGTCTTTCTTCTTCTGTCCAGTGATCACTGGCGTCTGTGTTAATGTGGATTCCCATAAAATAAAGCTTGTGTGAGAAACGTTACTCATCTGGGTCCTCCTCCTATTCCGGTTCATGACATATATATATATATATATATATTGGCTAGATTTTACTCCAGAGTAATAAATTATTTTCTTTATAAAACAATTCAGTGATTGACCCATGGATCTGAAAAAATAATGAATTCTTCGTGAAATAAAAACAACAATAACGATGATATGAGAGCAACGACACAAATTCAAGTGACTCCTCCCACTTCATAACATGCTATCAAATCGTCTCATTGATTAATCAGCTTATTCTTTGAAAATAAAGATATAGAAAAACTGAAAATAAAGAGACCGACTAAAAATAGTTCTTGTCAGTTTTAAATTTGGATCTTATTTGCGGTTTTAAAAGCGTCATGCACATGACATGCTAATTGCTAATGCTACAATAGCAAGATGTTGCATTCAGGGTACCTTTACAAAGCCAGTACTACATACAATGTGTCGGGAGTTGGTTCAACTTTTCCAGAAATTGCGTCCGAGAACTTTCCAGACTCTGTGGTGTCTCGTCAGACCGCGGGGGCAAACAGTGACCGGTGGTCACATCGGCTGTGCGTTTGGACGTCGCCTGACCATCAAAAAGGGCCCCCAGGGGCCGAAGTGGAATTGCAAGGACGCGCTGTCAACACTTGCCGACTGTCAACCCCCCCTCCCTTGACCCCTCCACTGTCACTCTTTTTAAACCGCCCAAGACAACAACACGGATGCTCTGCGTTAATTATATAAGTCCTTCATGTGATTACTTTTGAGTGTGGCACTTTTACTACACCTTCCAATTCAGCCAATTAGCTGCAAGGGGAAGTCGATGCCAATAACATTAAGTAGTGGAGTGGGTGGGGCAGGGGGGCTAAAGCTGGTGGTGGGGGGCTGATTGATCACGTAGATGCGCACCTGGATTTCTTCCTTTATTAGCATTCAATGCAGAGATCCGGCACCTAAAAGCGAGTAAACTATCAATTAACAGACGAAATGTGTCCACTTTAGTGTCGGGACAGAGAGTGGAGCAGCAGCATGCCAAAGCGAGGGACTAACCAATTATTGGAAAAATATGTCCACTAGCATCATAGTGTCGAGACAAAAAGAAGCAGCAGGACAAAGAGAGGAAATAATCAATTTTTGGACAAAACGTGTCCTGTAACACCATAGCGTAGCAACAAAAAGTAAAACTGTTGCAAGTTAAAGCAAGGAAACAACCAGTAATTGGACAAAATATGTGCAGTAACCGCGTAGAGCACAGGCGACAAACTGGCGGCCCGCGGGCCAGATCAGGCCCTGGAGGGGATTGAATCCGGCCCACAAGACAACACTCAGAGAAGCGCAAGAGAAAAACAGGCTGCAGGTTGAAATATGTCAACTTCATGTTGCCAAAGAAAGGTGCCTCGAACAAAGACACTGTACTTGTATTTCTTTTTCTCTCTCTCTCTCTCTATCTCCCTCTTTTCCACCCATTTTCTCCCACTCTCTGTCTCTTTCACTATCTGTCTCTCTCTTTTTCTCATCCTTTGTTGCTGTTTGTCTCTTTCTCTCTCTGTGTCTTTTTAACTTCTTTTGCTGTAACTTCCTTTTTTACTTTTCTCTCTTTTCTCTTTCTCTCTTCCTACCCTTCGCGCTTTCTTTGTTTCTTTCTTTTCTCCTTTCTCTCCTTCTGTCTGATTTCTCTTTGGATTTCTTTCTTCCGCTCCCTTTCTTTCCCCCTCTCTCAAGACTTCTCTTTTTATCTCTTTTGTTTCTCACGCACTCTCCCTCTCTCTCTTTCTTTGTCCCACCCTCTCTCCTTTTCCCTCCCTCTTTTTCTTATTTCTTTATCTCTCTTTTTCTTTCTCTTTAATCTACTAGTCCGGCCCCCGAAAGAATGTTTGTTCTATCGTGTGGCCCCCAGAGTTAAAATGAGTTTGACACCCCTAGCGTAGAGTAAGGTCAGAAAGTAAAGCAATATGTAGAAGCGAGGAGATGAGCAATTATTGGATAAAATATGTCCATTCACTTAACAAAAGGGAGGCTGGTACCTGAAATTGAACCCAGACCTCTGAACTGTCAGGAAGATGTGTTAGCCAGTCATCCACTGTGCCACGAAATATGACTAATTATTGTACAAAATATGTCCGGTAACAACGCAGTGTCGCAAAGTGAAACAGCATAAGGTCAAAGCAAGGAAACGACCATTTAGGGAACAAAATTTGTCCAGTACCCCGGCATAGGGCAGTTAGTAGCTGGAATTGAATCCAGGACCTATAAACTATGAGGCGGAGCTGCTAACCAGTCAACCACCATGCCACAAAATTATTTGACAAAATATGTCCAGTACAGCCAGGTCGGAAGAGCAAAGAAGCACGTCAAAGTGACAAAATGACCAATTTTGGAGAAAATATGTCCAGTATCAACTTAGCGTCGCCACAGAAAATAAAGCAGTAAGTAAAAGCAAAGAAACCAGCAATATATCAGACATAATTTGTCCAGTAACCGCGTAGCCTCGCTACAAAAATTTAAGATGCAAGTCAGGGCAAGGAATTGACCAATTATAGGACAAAATACTGGTATGTCCACTAACTGTATAATATAATAAAGCCCATGACCTCTGAAAAGCGAGGTAGACGAGCAAACTACTCATCCACCATGCTACCAAATGAACAATTATTGGACAACATATATCCAGTAACATCGTAGCCCAATAGTAAAAAAAGCAGCAGTGTGTCAAAGCGCAGAAAGGACCAACTATGGGACTAAATATGTCCACACTTCCTCCAGACATGGAGGTCGGTAGCTGGAATTGAACCCGGGATGTCTGAACGATGAACTAGACTATTGGACAAAATATGTCCTAAAACAGCGTAACGTCGGTCAGAAAGTAAAACAGCACGTCAAAGCTAGGAAATAACCAATTATGGGACAAATATTTCCTGGCGTAGGGAGAAAACAACCAATCATTGGACAAATTACCGTAAATTCCGGACTATAAGCCGCTACTTTTTTTCCAAACTTTCCACCCTGCGGCTTATTCAGTGATGCGGCCAATTTATGTCATTTTTCTAACGGCCGCCAGCGGGGCTCGAGTACAAAAGGTAAGATTTAGACTGTGCACAAATTTAATTAGCGTAGACATATCCTCATCATGCAAATTGCAAAAAGAAAGGCATATGACGCAACTTTCAAGCTAAACGCAATCGAGCAGTCCGATATAGAAGGAAACAGAGCTATCGCACGTAAACTTTACTTTGCGAGCGTGATGCTAGCGTGTTTTTGAGTAAGGGAGCGTGGGACGACGTCTTCATGACAAAGTCTCTTTCCCATACTGAAGGAAGACGACTTTAATGACGTCAGTTATGAGGAAGAAGATGAGGACGGTCTACCGTGCTCACTACAAGAACGGTATGTTTTTTTAACAGAGCTGTTTACTGTGTTGCGAGCGTGTTGCTAGTAACGTTTTGCTACCCTTCACAGGCACGGTTTGGGATGAAAGGGATAATATTATTATTAAAGCTTTGAAAACTCTCTCGGTGTACCGTCTTTCTTTGTAAATATGTGTAACCATGTATAATATGTATTTGCAACTGTATATTTTTGTAAAGTATTTATTTTAGAAACTTATTCTGATGTTTTGCGCGAGCAAATGAGAAAGAAGGGGCGGGGCAAACGCGGGCTGACGGGAAGTGGAGTATAGGTGAGACGTGTTTGTGGACGCGGCCGACAATAGTGGATATATATTTTTCCCACCCTTACCTTTGGAAAGATACACTTTTTTCCTTGGATTACTTTCAACGGGACCTGGACTCTGCAGGTCTGCATTAAATCTTAAGTACCGGTATCATTTTCCGTTCATTTTGCCGGCTGCGTTTAGTGGACTGTATCGGGTATGAGTTAATTTCGTGTTTGTATTGCGTTTTTTCAATGTGGGCGCATGCGGCTAATATACAGGTGCGGCTTGTGTATGTACAAAATCGGTTTTCCTCCCGAAATGTGGTGGGTGCGGCTTATAATCAGGTGCGCTCTATAGTAGAATTTACGGTATGTCTAGTAACAGCCTAAAGTCAAGACAAAGTGAAACAGCAGTAGGTCAATGCGAGGAAACAACCAAATATTTAACAAAATATGTCCAGTAACTCCACGTGGGAGGCTGGTACCCGGTTTAGTCATGTTTATTTGTCAAGACCTTAATCACAAAAAGTACCAAAAGGTGGCACAAACCACCATTACAGCGTCCCCAGATCGCCGGTGAAGCAGATGTGCTAAAAAATCATCCACCGTGCCACAAAATGACCAATTACTGCACAAAATATGTCGAGTAAGATGGTAGTGTCTTCACTAAGTGAAGCAATAGTATGTCAAAGTGAAAAGAATGACCAATTATGGGACAATATATGTCCAGTAACACTGTAGCAATGAGACAGCAAGTGAAGCTGCAAGTCAAAGCGAGTAAATGACCAATTATGGGACTAAATATGTCCAGTAACTCCAATTATAGAATGTAGTATCGGCAATTAAACCCAAGATCTTTGAATTGTCAAGCAGATTGCTAACCAGTCATCTACCGTGCCAAAAAATGACTTATTATTGGCAGAATGAATAAAATGATGACTCACAACACGTGGTAAGCTTTCTCTCCTGGCTTTGATCTCTTTGATCTCCGGCAAAACTAACATAAAATGCGACAGAAACAAAATGAAAATAAATCCTAACAGCTTGCCAAACATCATTTTTGCCGTTCCATGTATTCCATTACTCCCTAAGCCTGCACAAAATTTCTTATCATATTTAGTTTCTTTTGTCTTTTATTAGCATATTCCGTATTGGAGTAATCCAAAAGTAATTGAAAGTAATCCAGTTAAAGTAACACTACCCAACCCTAATTATTGGGCAAAATATGTCGAGAAACACTGTAGCGTTAGGACAGAATGTGAAACAGGAGCATTTCATTGGAGGATATTACCGAATATTAACTATGTCCATTAACATCGGGACATAAAGTGAAGCACTCACTAAAAGCAAGGAAACAACCAATTTTGGGATAAACTGCATCCAGTAAAAGCGTAGCGTCACAACAGATAAGAAGCAGTAGTATATCAAAGGGAGGAACTGATTAATGATTGGATAAAACATCTCCAGTATCTCAACTTGATCTTTGGTATCTGAAATTGAACCAGATCTGCTAACCAATAATCCACTGTACTATAAGATTACCTATCATTGGTAACAATGTACTGCGACTGGCTGGCAACCATTTCAGGGTGTCCCCTGCCCACTGCCCGAAGATAGCTAGGATGGGCTCCAGCACCCCCGCGACCCTACTGAGGATAAGCGGTACAGATAATTGATGGATAAATGGATGGTAACAATGTAGCATTGGGACAGAAACTGAAGCAGAAGCATTTCAATGGCGGAAACGACCAGCTATTGGATAAAATATGTCCAATAACATCAGGATAGAAAGTGAAACACTTAGTCAAAGCGAGACAATGACCAATACTGGGACAAAATACATCCAGAAACAGCATAGCACCACAACAGAAAGTGAAGCAGTAGTAAGTAAAAATGTGAATTTTACCAATTACTGAACAAAACAATGCTTAGTATCACTAAACCAGGGGTATCAAACAGGCGGCCCGCTAAGGGATGGAATCCGGCCCGGGAGACGATGCTGAGGGAAGCGCAAGATAAAATTGAGCTGCAGGTTGAAATATGTCAAATTGATGTTGCTAAAGTCAGCTGCCTCTCACAAATGCTGTACACACTCTCTCTCTCTCTCTCTCTCTCTCTCTCTCTCTCTCTCTCTCTCTCTCTCTCTCTCTCTCTCTCTCTCTCTCTCTCTCTCTCTCTCTCTCTCTCTCTCTCTCTCTCTCTCTCTCTCTCTCTCTCTCTCTCTCTCTCTCTCTCTCTCTCTCTCTCTCTCTCTCTCTCTCTCTCTCTCTCTCTCTCTCTCTCTCTCTCTCTCTCTCTCTTCCTTCCTTCCTTTTTCTCTCACTCTCTCTCTCTCTCTCTTTCACACTCTGTCTCTCTTTTTCTCTTTCTTTGTTCCTCTTTGTCTCTTTCTCTCTCTCTGTCTTTTTACCTTCTTTTGCTCTCTCTTCCTTTTTTCCTTTTCTGTCGGTCTCTCTCTCTCTTGCTTTACCCTTCTCTCTTTCTCTCCTTCTCTTTCTCTTTCAATTTCTTTCTTTCTTTCCCCCCCTCACAATTTCTCTTTTTATCTCTTGTTTCTCGGATTCTCTCTCTCCTCTCTCTTTCTCTTATTTCTTTATCTCTCTTCCTTCTTCTCTCTAATCTACTAATCTACTAGTCCGGCCCCTGAGAGAATGTTTGTTCTATCGTTTGGCTCCCGATTTAAAATGAGTTTGACACCCCTGCACAAAAGCGTCGTGACAGGAAGTGAAATGAGTGAAATAATAATTCAATTGAGGAAACGACCACATATTGGACCAAATATGTCCTGTACCACAGTCATTTTGGGACAGAAAGAGAAGCACTAACCAATTATTGGACAAAATTCGTCCAATTAGAGTGTAACGCCGAAACTGAAAGTTAAGGAGTATGCCGAAGCGAATAAATGACCAATTATCGGACTCAATATGTCCAGGAAATCCACATAGGGAGGTTCGTTGCAGGAATTGAAACCAGGACATCTGTAATGTGAGGCAGGTGTTCTAACTAGTCATCCACCGTGCCACCAAATGACTCATGATGGGACAAAAATTGTCCATTGACAACCTAGCTTTGGGACAAAGTGAAGCAGCAGTATGTCAAAGCAAAGAAAAGGACTGAAAATCGGGAAAAATACGTTTAGCATGGGCAAATCGTCGCCACGGAGAGTGAAGCGACTGCAGCAACAGGGCTCCGGCAACTCTGAGCGGGATGCATAGTCGGATCAAACGTGGTGGGGGTAAGGGGGGGTCGTTTCCCCTCCCGCAGCTGGCATGAATGTCAGAGAGGATGTGGATCTTACCGAATCTCAGGACGTGCGGCATCCCGCGAGAGTGACCGAGAAAGAGCAGCAGGAGAGGAAGGAGGCTGAGCTGGGACCTGAAAACCACACCGCTTATCATCAGCGCTCGGGAGGTAATCTTCATGTTGGAGGGGGGGAAAGGGGTAGAGGGGACTCAACAATTGCACCCGCGGTTCGAGTCCCTTTTTTTTTTAAAACAAAATAACGATTTTGGGAGGCGGATCACGGCACGGCGTCCCGAAAATCCATCGGCGGTCCCGGCATGGTCCTGGTCTGGCTGACTGCGGCGACGCGCGGAGATCCTCGAGCGGAGGTAGGGGGGGACGACGGGACGTCCATATCGAGGGGAGGGGGGAAGAGAAGAGGGAGGAAAGAGAGAAGCGGCAGCCCGAAGCTGCTGGAGGATGACGCGGGGACGACGAGCGCCAAGCAGAGGACGCGGCAGCGATGTGCAGCCCCCACCCCCCCGCCAGCCCTCCTCCTACGAGGCGATGTGGCTCGCGTGCACTCGCCTTCTACTGCACTGATGCGCAGCCGCTGACGAACTGCCAAGGTTAGCGGAGAGGGAGAGAGAGGGAGTAGAGAGAGAGGGAGAGAGGTGGAGGAAGAAGTGAGAGAGCAAAGGAAGCAAGAGAGTGAGAGAAGGAAAGAAGAGAAAGGGATGAAACACGGAGAGGATGGGGGAAGAATGTCAGAGGGGCAAGAGGGAGAAAACAGAGAAAGAGTAAGAGAGAGAGAGAGAGAGGGGTAGGACAGGGGGGTAAAAGAGAGGAAGATGGGAAGGAAAGACAGTGGGAGGAGGGTGATGGGTAGAAAAAAGGAGACGGGGCAGAGCGAGAGAGAGGGTATTGAAAGAGAGAGAGAGGAGAGCATGGGGCAGAAAGGAAGAGATAGACAGGTTAAGTGGTGGAGAGAGAAGACAGGGGTAGGAAAGAGTGAAAGAGGGAATGGAAATAGTGAAGAAAGAGAAAGGGATGGAGTGGGAAAAAGGGATAAAAGAGGGTAGAGGTGGAAGAGAGTGTAAGAGAAAGAACGCAAAGAGTGCAAATAAAGAGCAAGAGAGGAAAGAGTGGCAGAAGGGGTGAGGTGGAGGTAGGAGTGAGAGAGCAAAGGAAGCAAGAGAGTGAGAGAAGAAAAGAAGAGAAAGGGAAGAAACCCAGAGGATGGGGAAAAATGTCAGAGTGGCAAGAGGGAGGAAGGGAAAGAAAGAGAGGGTTGGTGGAAAGAGAGTGGGAGTGAGGAAAGAGAGAGTAGGAAAGAGAAAGTGACAGTGGGGAAGAATAAAAGATAAAGAAAGGGAGATAAGGAAGGAGGAAACAAACACATTTCGAGCAAGAGAGGAAAGAGTGGTACAAGGGGAGAGGGAGATGTAGGAGTGAGAGAGCAAAGAAAGCAAGAGAGTGAGAGAAGGAAAGAAGAGAAAGGGGAGAAACACAGAGAGGATGGGGGAAGAGTGTCAGCGTGGCAAGAGGGAGGAAACAGAAAGAGAAAAGAAGGGAAAGAAAGAGAGAGGGCTAGTGGGAAGAGAGTGGGAGTGAGGGAAGAGAGAGTAGGAAAGAGAAAGAGACAGTGGGGTAGAATATAAGATAAAGAAAGGGAAATAAGGAAGGAGGAAACAAACACCAGGGAAGCAATAGAGTGAGACAGATAGGGGAAGAGAGAGAGGGAGAGGAAGGAGTGAGAGAACAAAAGAAGCAAGAGTGAGAGAAAGAAAGAAGAGAAATTGAAGAAACAGAGAGGATGGGTGGAAGAATGTCAGAGGGGCAAAAGGGAGGAAACAGAGAAAGAGAGAGGAAGGGAAAGAAAGAGAGAGGTGTGGTGGGAAGAGAGTCGAAGTGGGAGAATAGAGAGTAGGAAAGTGACAGTGGGGTAGAATAAAAAAATAAAGAAAGGGAGATAAGAAGGAGGAAACATAAACACCAGGGAAGCAAGAGAGTGAGACAGATAGGTGAAGAGAGAGAGAGAGTAAGAGAGAGAGAGGGAAACGGGAAAGAAAGACAGTGGGAGGAGGGGAGGTTGGTAGAAAAAAAGAGGGGGCAGATCGAGAGAGAGGGGATTGAAAGAGAGGGAGAGGAGAGCATGGGGCAGAAAGAAAGGGGGAGATAGAAAGGTTAACTGGTGGAGAGGGTTAGGAAAAAAGAGAAAGAGGGAAATTGAAATAAAGAAATAGAATGGGAAAAAGGGATAGAGATAGGGCTAGAGGGGAAAAAGAATGTGAGAAAAAGATTACAAATAAAGAGCAAAAGAGGAAAGAGAGGCAGAAGGGGAGAGCTGGAGATAGGAGAGGAAGAGGGGGAAGAAAGTGTAAGAAAAATAAAGAGTGGGAGAGACAGAACGAAGGAGGAGATAATAAGAGTTAGGGAGATGAAAAAGAGTAACAAGGTGAGAAATGACAGAGAATTGAGGGAGAGGAAAAGAGTGGTATCAAGGAGAAAGGGGTAGGAAAGCAAAGGAGAGGAAGAGAAAAAAAGAGAGACACATAAGGAGGGTGGGGGAAAAGAGTGAGGAAGAGATCAAAAAAAGACTCCAGATGGAATAGAAATCAAATATGCAAATTCAGCAGCACAAACCTTTTGATTGTCTACAACCTCCCCACCAAGCACACTGATTTTTGCTAGGCTAGTACTACAAATCTCTATAGAAGTCTATACACAACGTTGCACAAGGAGCCAAATCATGCAGGGACTATTTATTATGATTGTTTACGTTTCAGCGAGTAACATGGAGGAGGGGGCCGCGTCTTATCGCCCTGATTAACGACTTGAAAGCGGACGATTCCAGCGGATGCACAGATACGTATCTGCGTTATACTTGTTATTGATTTAAGACCACCCGCATCTTATCGCCATCCCGCCCATAAACACCTCCCGGCCGGTCGATAGACATCCGTGAGGTATGTGCCGGGGCCCTGTTTCCAAAGATTGGGGTTTTACTTTAACCCCAAAAATAAAAGGGAATTTCGGGGTCTATAAATTTGTGCTGCTAGGAATGAAAGTTTTACACGAGTTATCTCGCGTTAAAGCTTTAAATCAAGGAACTCCTTCGGACTCCATTACGTTAAAAATAGAATGAACTATAATCAAAAAAATACAAATCCTGGTTATACCTCAATGGGGCACCAATGGTCCATAGGCGGAACGTTTCGGGGTTTGTAAAATTGTGCTGCTAGAGAAGAGCTTTTAAAGTTTTACTTGAGTTAACTTGAGTTAAAGCTTTAAATTAAGGAACTCATTCAGACTATATTATATCAAAAACAGAATTAAATGTGAACAAAACAATACATGGGGCACCAATGGTCCACAGGCGTAAGGTTTTGGGGTTTACAAAACTGTGCTGCTAAAAATGAAGCTTTAAAAGTTTTACTTGAGTTAACTTGAGTTAAAGCTTTGAATTAAGGAACTCATTCAGACAATTTCATGCCAAAACAAAATGAAATATGAACAAAAAAATAGACATCTGGATTATTCCTCAATTGGGGCACCAATGGTTCACAGGCGTAAGGTTTTGGGGTTTACAAAACTGTGCTGCTAGAAATGAAGCTTTAAAAGTTTTACTCGAGTTAACTCGAGTTGAAGCTTTAAATTAAGGAACTCATTCAGATTATATTATGTCAAAAACAGAATGAAATATGAACAAAACAATACACATCCTGATTATCCCTCACATGGGGCACCAATGGTCCACAGGCGGAAGGTTTCGGGGTTTAGAAAATTGTACTGCTAGAAATGAGCTTTTAAAGTTTTACTTGAGTTAACTTGAGTTAAAGCTTTAAATTAAGGAACTCATTCAGACTACATTATATGAAAAACAGAATTAAATGTGAACAAAACAATACATGGGGCACCAATGGTCCACAGCCGTAAGGTTTTGGGGTTTACAAAACTGTGCTGCTAAAAATGAAGCTTTAAAAGTTTTACTTGAGTTAACTTGAGTTAAAGCTTTGAATTAAGGAACTCATTCAGACAATTTTATGCCAAAACAAAATGAAATATGAACAAAAAAATAGACATCTGGATTATTCCTCAGTTGGGGCACCAATGGTTCACAGGCGTAAGGTTTTGGGGTTTACAAAACTGTGCTGCTAGAAATGAAGCTTTAAAAGTTTTACTCGAGTTAACTTGAGTTGAAGCTTTAAATTAAGGAACTCATTCAGACTATGTTATGACAAAAACAAAATGAAATATGAACAAAACAATACACATCCTGATTATCCCTCACATGGGGCACCAATGGTCCACAGGCATAAGGTTTCGGGGTTTATAAAATTATGCTGCTAGTAATGAAGCTTTAAAAGTTTTACTCGAGTTAACTCTTAAGTTACAGCTTTAAATTAAGGAACTCATTCGGACAATTTTATGCCAAAACAAAATGAAATGTGAACAAAAAAATACACATCCTGATTATCCCTCACATGGGGCACCAACGGTCCACAGGCGGAAGGTTTCGGGTTTTACAAAATTGTGCTGCTAGAAATGAAGCTTTTAAAGTATTACTCAAGTTAACTCAAGTGAAAGATTTAAATTAAGGAACTCATTCAGACTACATTATATGAAAAACAGAATTAAATGTGAACAAAACAATACATGGGGCACCAATGGTCCACAGCCGTAAGGTTTTGGGGTTTACAAAACTGTGCTGCTAAAATTCTTTAGTATAAAGAAGCTAGCATTTAGCCATTAGCATCACAAATTTAATATGTATCCATTAGCATAACTTATTAACATAAACCATTAGCATAATTTGTAAATATGAAGTTGCTACGCCAGTCCAAAAACTAGCGGCACACATAGCTGTTAGCATCCTGTCGCTAGCATCCACTATTTGGAAATCACCATTTACCCATGGTTAAAGGTAACGTGGGTCGGGCCCCTTCAAGCCACCCTGGACAGTCCCTGCTTAGTCCCTACTACCCTCTGGAAAGCCCTCGTTTCCATGACTACCAATAGAAATGAATGGGCCCATGTATTCCGGATGGGAGATTCTCAAAACCCAGCTTACAGCACTGGGCAATGTAGTTGTGCCTTGCTGAAGCAATCACAACTAATAATCATTTTAATGCTCTTATGAGAGTCTTGATTTAAGATAGCAGTCATAAATCATAATTCCAACAATCTTTTGACAGTTTCACGACAGCTGGGGGAATATGAAACGATAAAATCCTTGTCACAAAACAATAAAAATCAATTAAGGTTAAAGGGTTTACGACCCTTTAGAAATCATTGTCTGAACAGTACATTACAAATACAGTCCAGGAATTCTCAAAGTTTATGACAAAAAGACATTTTTTACGAAATCAAACGGCACCCTCGCAAACTGAGCTTTATCTCATTAACCCAAATTGGAAAAAAAATGCAGAATTTCACACAGCTAATTATTTGATAAAACGTGTGACGCCCGTTGGATCGTACGAGCGGCGGTCCCTCATCTTGAGACCGCCGCGGCAGTTAACAGCAGGGCGGAATTCACGATGATCCTTCGGCGAATCCCCACGCCAGGCCTCGCCGAGGAAACAGATGGCACCGGGAGGAGTTCCATGAATACGCAGATTTTGCCGGATTTGCTTCCCCGATGTTAGCCGCCGCCGGAGCGCGGCACTTATCCCGAAATCAGAAAAAAGGGGGAGAGGGTATTAAATCCCAAAATTCCAATTACCGTAAATTCCGTATTATAAGCCGCTACTTTTTTCCCAAATGTTATGAAATTTTTCTAACGGTAAGATTTAGACCGGTGGATGAGGAATACGTCCTTGATGGCGATAGTTATAAGGAGAAAGATGAGGACGGTTTACCGTGAATTTCGCAATTGCAGTATGGCTTTTTTTTAACAAATACACTTCATGTGTAACGAGCGTGTTAGGAGTAGCGTGGTGGTACCTTTCACATTATATTATTATTATAAAAACTTTGAAAACTCTCTCGATGTACCGTCTTTCTTTGTAAATATGTGTAACCATGTATAATATGTATTTGCAACTGTATATTTTTGTAATGTATTTATTTTAGAGACTTATTGTGATATGTTTTCTACCATCGAATCAAAAAGAAGGTGCGGAGCAAACGCGGGCTGACGGGAACTGGGGTGAAGCTGAGTTACCGGTATATCTGATTGTTGTTGCAGCGGACAATAGTGGATATTTATTTTTCCCACCCTTAACTTTGGAAATATACATTATTTTCATTGGATTACTTTTAACGGGACCCGGACTTTAAAGGTCTGCATTAAATTGTAACAACCGGTATCATTTTCCGTTCATGTTGATGGCTGCAGTGATTGCATTGTGTACTATATCTGTAGTCACGATCACGGCACCTAAAGCCAGATTCGAGATAAACTTGTGACTGTGTTACATGTTTCAATATGGGCTCATGCGGCCTGTATAGAGGTGCGGCTTGTGCAAGGACAAGACTAGTAAAACCCGTAAAATATAAAATGTGGTGCGTGCGGCTTATGATCAGGTGCGCTCTATAGTCCGGATTTTACGGTACTCGCATGTGGCCGGTCAAAAATGGACTGAAACGTGAACAAAACCTCACAAGGATGCCTCGCAAATTGTTGGGGTTAGGGTTGAAAAACATTGCTGTTAAAAATTAAAGAATTGAGTTAACTTTTGAGTTAAAGCTTGAAATGAGGGAACACATTCAAACTACAATATGTCAAAAATTGAGTGAAATGTAAAACAGCTTCATGGGAATGCTTCATAGGCTAAAAAAAAACCTAAAAAATCTTTTCAAATATATAAGGTAACTGTGAAAAAAAATCAAGCTAGCAAAGTGCAAACCTAGGTCATTGCTAAGAATTATTTTTTTTGATTTTTTGCAAAATTTGACCTTAAAAATGTTTCATTCAGGGGAAAGTCAATATCCTTTTTCTTACAGATACTTGACCCTTGAAAAGTAATCTATACCGATACCACTAATCCATAAAATGCCCGTAATCTCAACCATATATACATTTCATTCATTCATTCATTCATTATCTGCACCGCTTATCCTCAGTAGGGTCGCGGGGGTGCTGGAGCCCATCCCAGCTATCTTCAGTCAGAAAACTCACTCGCTCATTCACACCTAGGTACAATTTGGACTGGCCAATTAACGTGACATGCATGTCTTTCGAATGTGGGAGGAAACCGGAGTGCCCGGAGGAAACCCACACAAGCACGGGGAGAACATGCAAACTCCCCACAGGAAGGTTCGATCTCATGACCGCAGAACTGTGCCGCACAAGCGCTAACCACTGCACCGCCGTGCTGCCCTGTATACTTTTCATTTTTCTTTAAAAAAAATTCAAAATTTTTTGTACCTTTTTTAAAATCAGCCACCAGAGGGCAGTCAATCAGGTTGTATTGCAAATGTACAAGTAACCGAAACAAATATCGATACTTTGTACTGGATATCTTTTAAATATGCGGTCCAATATATCAAATGTTTATGTTGTCGTCTGTAATATATAAAAAATAAACAAATATTGAAAATAAAGACAAAAACAGAAAATAGTTTATTGAATGAAAACAAATTAAAAAAAAATGAAATAAGTTGAATAATAAAATCGAAAAAATAAATTATAGTAAAAATAATTTGAGAAATAAAAATAAATTGGGAAAAAGGTAATGAACAATAAAAAAATAAATTTAAATATTTTTTACGAATAAAATTATGAACAAATAAAATAATGATGGGATAAGAATATATTTAAATGACAATTCAAAATAAAAGAAAATTTTTGAAACAGATTTAAACACATGCAGCACGGCGGCGCGTGTGCAGGCACAGTCTAAGGTCTTGGGAACCTCCTGTGTGGGTTCAAATCCAGCTACCGGACTTCCTGTGCGGAGTTTGTATGTTCTCCCCGTGCTTGCGTGGGTTTCCTCCGGGCACTCCGGTTTCCTCCCACATTCCAAAGACATGCATTTCAGGTGGATTGGCCGGTCCAAATTGTCCCTAGGTGTGAATGAGCGAGCGAGTTGTCTGTCCCTGTGTGCCCTGCGATTGGCTGGCAACCAGTTCAGGGTGTCCCCTGCCCACTGCCCGATGATTGCTGGGATGGGCTACAGCATCCACGCGACCCTACTGAGGATAAGCGGTGCAGCTAATGAGATGAGATTTAAACACAATTCAAAATAAGTTAACATGTAACAGTAAGTTGTAAAATTTTAACAACGAATATGACAATAAAATAAAATGAAATTGAAATAAACATCTAAAAGTTACACTAGATTCGAATTTCTATTTAAATAAAAAAAATACAAAAAAACTTTAAAAAAAAAATATAAACATTTAAAACATTTAAAAAAGGATATTAACAAATAGATCCAAAAATACAATAAAACAAAATAAAAAACCATTTTATTTAAAATTAGTTATGTGATAAATGTCTTAGTGGGGCACCAATGGTCCACACGATAAAGCTTTTTTAGTTCATATTAAAAAAAATTTTTAACAAATATATTAACTAAAGATATTTGAATCAAATAAATAACAAAATGATGAAATAGTTGAAATAACGCCATATATTTTAAATTCAAAATCTACCCCGCGGCAAAACCTGACGTTTAGAAGCGAAACCCCGTCTGCCGCCAGTTGTTTACATCGCTTGGTCTCACACTGAGGAGCCCCCCCGCCGACTGACTTTGTTCCATTGATTGCCGCACCCCCCCGAGCCGCCGGCGGCGCAGTTGGAGATGCTGTATCCCATTTGCATCCCCGATCAATCCCCGTCATTTTTCAACGGTTTGTTTCGTTTATTTCTCAAGAAATCCCACCAGAACGGGACTTTATGCAAAGGCGAGATAACCGATGCCGCCTTCGGAGGCGGGCTACCATGGCAACGGGAAGCGCCGTCCGACAGAGAGGACTTTCATTCACTCCGACTATCCCCCCCCGACCCCCAGCCGCTCCATTATTCGGCGTGTCACGATTACGTCGGGGAACACGACAAGGTCCGCAAAAAAGCTAACAAGCCGTCCTCCCCGCCTGCCTGTTATGTCAGGCCTGCTTTGTGCAGAGCTGTCGTTGGCCCCTTCCACACACACAAACAGGTTTTATGTGTTTTTTTTTTATTATGCTAACATTAGCGACGACCGAAACGCGCCCTTCTTCTACACCAGTGGTGTCAAACTCATTTGAACTCGGGGGCCACACGATAGAACAAACATTCTGTCGGGGGCCGGACCAGATCAGATTAAAGAGAAAGAAAAAGAGAGATAAAGAAATAAGAGAAAGAGGGAGTGAAAGGACAGAGGGCCGGACAAAGAAAGAAAAAGAGAGAGAGGGAGAGAGCGTGAGAAACAAAAGATAAGGGATTGAATCTGGCCCACGAGAAAACACTCAGAGAAGCGCAAGAGAAAAAAAAGCTGCAGGTTGAAATATGTCAACTTGATGTTGCCAAAGCCAGGTGCCTCGAACAAAGACACTGTACTTGTATTTCTCTTTCTCTCTCTCAGTCTCTCTCTCTCTCTCCCCCTTTTCTCCCACTCTGTGTCTCTTTTTCTCTTCCTTTGTTGCTCTGTGTCTCTTTCTCTCTGTGTCTTTTAACCTCTTTTGCTCTAACTTCCTTTTTCCCCTTCTGTGATTCTATTTCTCTTTGGATTTCTTTCTTCCGCTCCCTTTCTTTTCCCCCTCTCTCACGACTTTTTATCTTTTGCTTCTCACGCTCTCTCCCTCTCTCTCTTTTTCTTTCTTTGTCCTGCCCTCTCTCCTTGCCCCCCCCCCTCTTTCTCTTATTTCTTTATCTCTCTTTTTCTTTCTTTTTAAACTACTAGTCCGGCCCCCGAGAGAATGTTTGCTCTATCGCAGGGGTGTCAAACTCATTTTAACTCGGGGGCCACGCTATAGAACAAACATTCTGTCGGGGGCCGGACTAGTAGATTAAAGAGAAAGAAAAAGAGAGATGAAGAAATAAGAGAAAGAGGGAGGGAAAAGGAGAGAGGGCGGGACAAAGAAAGAAAAAGAGAGAGAGGGAGAGAGCGTGAGAAACAAAAGAGATAAGAAGTCATGAGAGAGGGGGAAAAGAAAGGGAGAGGGAGAAAGAAATCCAAAGAGAAATAGAAAGACAGAGGGAAAGAAAAGAGAAAAGAAAGCACGAAGGGTAGGAAGAGAGAAAGAAAAGAGAGAAAAGGAAAAAAGGAAGTTAGAGCAAAAGAAGTTAAAAAGACACAGAGAAAGAAACAAAGAGCAACAAAGGAAGAGAAAAAGAGAGACACAGCGAGTGAAAGAGACAGAGACAACGAGTAGGAGAAAAGGGGTGGAAGAGAGAGAGAGAGAAAGAGAGAGAGAGAAATACAAGTACGGTGTCTTTGTTCGAGGCACTTGGCTTTGGCAACATCGAGTTGACATATTTCAACCTGCCGCTTGTTTTTGTCTTGCGCTTCTCTGAGTGTTGTCTCGCGGGCCGGATTAAATCCCTTAGCGGGCCTGATCTGGCCCGCGGGCCGCCTGTTTGACACCTGTGCTCTATCGTGTGGCCCCCAAGTTAAAATGAGTTTGACACCCCTGATTATATATATAATATATATAATATATATATATATATATATATATATCCCGCTCCTTGTTGCTAGGTAGACTCTACAGGTTTAAATCAAATTAGCCAATTAAAAAAACATACTATTTTCCTTTTGTTTTAGCATTAGCATTAGCGCTCCTCCCGTAGCATTAGCCGGAGGCATCATCCATTAAAACGTTGGCAATGAGATCTCAAGGACCAGCGTCGGAACGCATTGCTCACAAACGACAATTAGCCGAGTAAGACGCTTATTAGGACCTCCCTGCGAACTGTCACTTCCTGTTAGCCATGACACATGCCTCGCAACCCTATCACCCCCCCTTTCCCCCAAACCCAAATCTGGCAACGAAGCTAACTTGCATCATCCTTTTGGGATGCGACAGCCACTTCAACATTTTGGTGAAGTGCAGAGCTAGCTGCTAGCATTCCTATCGCTGCCACTAGTTGCTAGCGTCAATTGTGAATGGGCTAATGCACAGGTGTCAAACAGGCGGCCCGCGGGCCGGATCAGGCCCGCTAAGGGATTGAATCCGGCCCGTGAGACAACACTCAGAGAAGCGCAAGAGAAAAACAAGCCGCAGGTTGAAATATGTCAACTTGATGTTGCCAAAGAAAGGTGCCTCGAACAAAGACACTGTACTTGTATTTCTTTCTCTCTTTCACTCTATGTCTCTCTTTTTCCTCTTCCTTTGTTGCTCTTTGTCTCTTTCTCTCTCTGTGTCTTTTTAACTTCTTTTGCTCTATCTTCCTTTTTTCCTTATCCCTCTTTTCTCTTTCTCTCTTCCTACCCTTCACACTTTCTTTTCTCTTCTTCTGTCTTTCTTTTCCCCCCTCTCACGACTTTTTATCTTTTGTTTCTCACGCTCTCTCCCCCTCTCTCTTTTTATTTCTTTGTCCCGCCCTCTCTCCTTTTTCCTCCCTCTTTCTCTTATTTCTTAATTTCTCTTTTTCTTTCTCTTTAATCTAATAGTCCGGCCCTTGACAGAATGTTTGTTCTATCGTGTGCCCCCCCCCCGAGTTAAAATGAGTTTGACACCCCTGGGTTAATGCTAGCAATTAGAGCTCTAATGCTAGCTTCCATGTCAGTGACACTGGGTGCCACCATAAACAACAAATTGACTCATACTAGCAATTGGGGCTTCAATGCTAATGTCAGTGACATTAACACTGTATTCCCTTGATTTCAGCTTTTTTCCCCGCTGTTTCCTTCCCTAGCCACTCATGTTAGCCAGTAGCTTGCAGGCTGTGGCTTGCCATAAGTTGCTGTTGTTAATGTTAGCTAATCCTGCTTCTTTAGTGTCACTTGCCTTCCACAGCTAGTTATGCATCAGAACATTACAAGGACTGGTGAATCAGGCATCTCCACCCACAAAACAATCCATTTACAGGAAGCAGTGTACTAAAAAAGTGAAAACTCTCAACCGTCTATGTGTAATCATAAAATTAGATTAATGATTTAATTATTTTACTGCACACCTAAAATGAGATTAGCCTATTGTCAATCTTATTCCCCCAAATGAAAGAACTTTATTGTGAAAAGAATCAACAGGAACTCACCAGACACCGGAGTTGCTTCCGGTGACAGTGACCTCATCCCTCTTTGAAAGCAGACATGCAAAATAGCTTTCTTTTCCTCTCTCTCCACCAGCGCCTCTGGTTCCAGAAGCCCCAAAGGAATGGGGAAGGAGGGAAAACAGGTCCAGATCAAGATGGCTGACCGGGGTTTCCGAGCTTAGCGTCACACCAGAATCTCGAATAATATTTCATTTCAAAATAATTCATTTAAATGAGTTGATTACTTTAAAACAGAGTTTATTGATCAGTAGTACTTTCATTATTGCTACCTACCCCCCCACCAAATAAACCAAACCGAATAAATTTAAAGCAATTTGCCTGCCAGATTTTTTTCTACTGTTTCCTTCTCAAGCCACTCATGTTAGGCCCCTTAGTTGAAGGTTATGGCTCGCCGCTAGCCCCTGTTGTTATTGTTAGCCGCTCCACCTTCATCCTTCAGTGTGACCCACCTTCCATGGCTGTCCATGCAATTTAGTAGCCTCTCCCAATAGCCCCTCTGCTTCAGGCACCACGGGTTCCTTCTCTAGCCACTCACGTTACCTAAGAAAGTATCCGAATTTCTACATGTGGCATCCTTTTGCCTTCTGTAGTGTGTCTCTTTCAATGCACAAGCTTCAGATTCAGTACACGCTGTAACAAGGTCTAGTGGTGAATTTTTACACACTGCCACTTTAGGATTTTGATTAGGTGTCCATTTTATGTTGTTTTTCTTGTTCTTTTTTGCCGTATTTTGTGGTCAAGTCAGCTTTTGCGGTTTGCAAACGCGAGTAAACAGAAGAGCTCAGCAGAAAGAAACGCGTCCGCCGATTGCGGCAGTCTGCCGTGCCGGATAAGGATGTCCTTACAAGGCAAGTCTCGGTGTGAATAATGAGAGAGTTTGTGCGAGTTTGTGTGAGTTTGTGTGAGAGCGCTTGTGTTTATGTGCGGGAGAGCGAGAGCGATAACGAGAGAGAGAGAGAGAAAAAAAAAAGTCAGAAACTGAGACGGGCGGGAAGTGTAAGCAATACGGTGGCCTTCATCCAGCTGCGGGAGAAAATTTGAGTCACGAAGTTTCAATGACAAATCAGTTTTTCAATCAGTTGTTTGCATATACTCCACATTAAAGTATCATCAACTATGTCAAATTAAAAAGGTAGTTTTTATGTTGTTTTTTAATGTAATCGTATGTCCAATCAATGCCATGAAAACAAAATCCTCATGTTTATTAGTAGTATTATTCGTCAATAACAAATCCGTTTTTCAATCAGTTATTTGCATGTACACCACATCAAAATATAATCTATGTGAAATTAAAGGGGTTGGTTTCTTTGTCATATTTTCATTTAATCGTATCTCTATAGAAAAAATAATGCCACGAAAACAAAATCCTCATGTATTTTAGTAGTATTATTCATCAATAAGAAATCCGTTCTTCAATCAGTTGTTTGCATCTACTCCACATCAAAATATCATTGACAACATGAAATAAAGAGGTGGGTTTTATGTCATTTTTTTCATTTAATCGTATCTCTATGCTGCAAAAATAATCAATGCCGCGAAAACAAAATCCTCATGCTTTTTAGTAGTGTTATTAGTCAATAAAAATCCGTTCTTCAATCAGTTGTTTGCATATACTCCACATCAAAATATACAGCAAAAATAATGCCATGAAACAAAACCCTCATGTTTTTTAGTCGTATTATTTTTATTTTATTTACATTGTATATGTACTTGGCAGGGTCAGCGTATCGAGGGTCAAAAAATAGTCTGGGGTCCAATATACCCAATTACATATTGTTTCCAGGTCAGCGAAGTGCATTTGAGTAAAGTCTGATGGCTGTTTTTTACCCTCCTGTCTAACAAAAGTTGAACTGCATTTGTGCGGCAGTGATCCATTATCCCTGGTTGCATATTGCAGCAAGCGAAGACCAGCAGGAATCACTTTTGTTGGGTCTGGTGGATCTTTTTTGGTAGCTGTTTCCACCTAGAAATGAACTGCACTCATGCAGTCAAGATCTATTATCCCCAATTCCACATTGCTGCGAGGGGAGACCTGCAAGGCTCACTTTTGTCTGAACCGGGGGGTCTTTTTTTGCCGTTACTGCTGCCTGAATTGAACTGCACTCCTGCAGCGACAATACATTATCCGAGATCAAAAACTGCTGTGAGCTGGTTCCAGCAGAAGGCACTTTGGTCAGAACTGTTGCAGTTATGAACTGGTCCAAATGAGATGAATAATTGAGACCGGGATCCATTATCACCATCTAAATATTGCTGAAAGATGAGGCAGACCGTGCAAACATTTTTGGGGTTTCGGATGCTTACCTGTGCTATTGTAGCCCGCCTAAAATGAGATATACGGTTGTGGCCGCATTCCATTATCTTTAGGGGCCAGGCATAGCCCATCTTTTTTCAATTTGGGCTGCTGAGACAAGCCATTGTGGCCTGCCTATGAATGAAAGGCAGTTTTGTCTGTAATCCATTATCCCAAGGTGACTATTGCTGAGCGTGTGGGGAAAGAGAGCAAATGAGTTTTATGCATTGCAGCTCTTTTCCCCTGTTCTTTTCGTCTGAAATGAACAACACTTGTACGGCCGAGATCCATTATCTTCTATCCCATATTGCTGTGAGGCAGAAGACTGGCAGAAAGCGTTATTCTCAAGCGGCATACCATTCTGGCTTGCCTAAAGTGAAATGCACAGTTGTGGCTGGGATCCATTACCCACAGTCGACTATTGCTGGGAACAAGGGCGGGTAGTGACCTTTTTTGGGTTTGGGACGCTGAAGTGTGCAATTGTGCCCCGCTTACAATGAAATGCACTGTTTTGTCTGCAATCAATTATCCCCTGTCTACTACTACCAAGAGCGGGGGGCATGGAGAGTAAATTATTGTCATACCCGGTCGCTCTTTCTGTTCTTTGCGCCTGAAATAAACAGCACCCATGCAGCCGCAATCCATTATCCCTGACCGACTATTGAAGCAAGCGGGGGGCAGCGGAGCGCATATTAAAAATAGGCGGAGGCTTTCATAGGGTGAATGAGGTTGCAATTAATATTTACTCAATTCTTTGCTCAAGGTAGCAAACGCAGAAGAAACTCTATTAGCGGTAGGCACAACTCCCCCAAAAGTAAACTTCGTGTTCCACCGAATAATCGGTTTCCTATTGGTATCGGCGGCGAAAGGCGTGGCGGGTGCTGTGTGCGGCATCAATCTGCACGCAAAAACAGATGGCTTTGAATATTAATGCCAAAAGGAAGCTATGCATAAATCCAGCAGCACATGCACTAATGCCTATGGATGTGTTGACTGAGACAATCTTATCTCGATTCAAGACTTATTTTATGAGAAAATACGTCAACTCAGAAAAGAAATTAAAATCTAAAAGTAATATAACCGATAATATTAAATGAAAAATATACGTTTACAGTGCCGTGAAAAAGCCTTTTATTTTATAAACAGGGGTTCATGCTAGCAAATCGTCCAATATGGCAGATTTGAAACCATTTTGCAAAGAAGAGTGGGCCAAAATGTGTGGTGGCACTATTAGGTTAAGGGGGGCAATTACTCTTTAAACACAGGGCCGGATGGGTTTTTATATTTTTGTGTCTTAATAAATGGAATGAACCTTTCAAAACCGAATTTTGTATTTCCTTAGGTTGACTGTGTGATATTAAAGGGACAGTGCGTCATGTTTAGTGCCTCCTAGAAATACAAAAAAAAATTGTATTCAGTAAAATAGCCAAAAAAACAGTGATTTGTGATTTGAACTGTCATACCAATGTTGATCTTTATTAAAAAAAAAAAGAAAAGGTGGGAAAATTTGTATCTATTTTGCATAGTGGAGTCTCTACATAGAATTCACCATGTTTGTCTGCAGTCTTGCTACAGCACTGTTTTTTGACAACAGTGCCATCTAGTGACAAAATACTACACACTGTGGTTTTAAATTCGGTTTGATGGCCGGAAATCTTTTGTGAGTGATAAATATTAAAAAAAAAAAAAAAAAACAGAATCCAGAAGGGAGCAAATAATTTTTCAAGATACCGTAAGTATTACATTTCTGATGTATTTTTCCTTGTTTACTACAAAAATAAATAAAAATGAATATTAAATGAAAACTATGAAAATAGTATAATAACAACAAATAATAAAAATAAATTTAAGTATTACTTTTCTTTCTTTTAAAAGAAAAAATAATTACTACAAAATAAAACATAAATATCACTTACATCAACAATGTAGGAAAAATTGCGAATATTCTGAATAGAAAAATGAATACAATTAAAATTTAATGAGATGATAAAGAATATGATTATAAATATGATACCTATTAATTTAGGTATTAATTCCGATTTTTTATTTTCTTATTTTATTTGAAACATAAGTAATATTAAAAAATGAATATAATATCACAAATATTAAGAAATAATTGTCTTACAAATATTGTCTTTTACTGGGAAAAGGCCAAAATATTGCTAACTAGATTGTATAATATTATAGAATAAAAGTAAAATAAAAAAAATTAAAAACATGAAAAAAAACAATAGGGAAAATAAAAATGATTCTAGCGTTATTTAAAAAAAACTAAAATAAAATTAAATAAAAATACAATTATCGACAAGAGTAAAAAATAATTATTATAAATGTTTTAGGAAAAATACTCAAATAATATTCCCATTATTATATTATTTTTTAAAAAGAATTATAATTAATTACTTTAATTAATAATGTAAGAATTATTAAATAAAATTAATAATTTTAGCATATCACTACTATTAAGAAATTATTCTTAGAAATTTGTGTATTTTTTTTCCATTTTTATATTAAAATATTTCAAAATGAATATCACAAATTTCATTAGGAATAATATAGAAATAATGTAATCAATCATTATTAATTAATAGATTTATAATTTTTTGTTGTTTTTTTGGTTTTTTTCAAAGATAAAAATAAAGAAAAAACTAAATATACCTTTATCCAAACTCTAAATAAACTAAAAATATGTTTTAAATACAAAATTATGATACAACTAATCTTAAGAAATAACTCTTAATAAATATCATAAAAACAAAAATTATAATTCGAAAAAAATATAATATTTCATAAAATATGGATTACGACAAAAACGTTACTGAATGCAACCTGAATTCACTTTTCCCCGCGTCCATTAGAGATAAAGGAGCCCATTTAATGTGCCCTTAATGAGTTTTTCCGTTATCCTGGTGGAAAACGACGCCACCGGAGCAAAACAAACCCAAAAATATCTGACAGTTCGTTTCTTGGACTCTCATTAATCATCTCTCGCATGGAAATGAGCTCCGTTACTTATTCCTCCCCCTTCAAGGACGACTGAGTCGGATGGACGATTTTTTTCCCCTCACTCGCTAACAGGTGACCCTTCGAGCTAGCGATAACGATTAGCATTAGCATGTCTGAGACGCTCAAAGAGGAAGCCAAAAAAAATAAGCGGGGAAGAATTAAAAAAAAAAAAAAAAAAGAAAGAAAAGCCTGAGCCCCTTTGTGGCACTTGAGCGTCTCCACTTAATCATTCCTCACCCTATAAATAGGCCGTCACCGCTGCGGAATATCGGGAGATTAATGGATGGCAGCGATACCATGTACCGAGCTAAAGCTGCGAAGGATTCACTATATTTACCGGGGGTTAGCGGCGGGAGAGAAGATACCGGGGGTCGGTATCGAGTTGATACTAGGGATTGTTTTATCGCAACTGTTGTAGGTACTGGTACAGATTTATGGAACTAAATAAATAAATCGGTACTCAAGATTTTGTATTTGATTTTATTGTGGCCGATACTAGGGGATACTTGACGATATCAGCATTGCTCGCAATAGCAAACGATACCGTTATGTATTTGTGGCTGTACGATTAAGAACCCAAGGCAAAGATCGTCAATCAAGATCTTGTATTCTGTTTTATTGTATCCAATACTAGGGAATACTTTATAATATCAGTGATACTTGAAATGGCTCACGATACTGCTTTGTGGCTGGAACTAAAAACACAGATTAGCAATCAAGATATCTTTAATTGATTTTATTGTGGCCGACACTAGGGGATACTTGACGATATCAGCATTGATCGCAATAGCGAACGATACTGGTATGTAATTGTGGCTGTACGATGAAGAACCCAAGGCAAAGATTGGCAATCTTGTATCTTATTTTATTGTATCCAATACTAGGGAATACTTTATAATATCAGTGATACTTGAAATGGCTCACGATACTGCTTTGTGGGTGGAACTAAAAACATAGATTAGCAATCAAGATATCTTTAATTGATCTTATTGTGGCCGATACTAGGGAATACTTGACGATATCAGCATTACTCGCAATGGCGAACGATACTGGTATGTATTTGTGGCTGTACGATTAAGAACCCAAAGCAAATATAATATCAGTGATACTTGAAATGGCTCACGATACTGCTTTGTGGCTGGAACTAAAAACATAGACTGGCAATCCAGATATTTTTAATTGATTTGATTGTGGCCGATACTAGGGGATACTGGACGATATCAGAATTACTTGCAATAGCGAACGATACTGGTATGTATTTGTGGCTGTACGATTAAGAACCCAAAGCAAATATCGTCAATCAAGATCTTGTATCTTATTTTATTGTATCCAATACTAGGGAATACTTTATAATATCAGTGATACTTGAAATGGCTCATGATACTGCTTTGTGGCTGGAACTAAAAACCTAGATTGCAATCCAGATATTTTTAATTGATTTTATTGTGGCCAATACTAGGGGATACTTGACGATATCAGCATTCCTCGCAATAGCGAACAATACTGGTATGTATTTGTGACTGTACGATTAAGAACCCAAGCAAATATCGGCAATCAAGATAATGCGTCTTATTTTATTGTATCTAATACTAGGGAATACTTTATAATATCAGTGATATTTGAAATGGCTCATGATACTGCTTTGTGGCTGGAACTAAAAACATAGATTGGCAATCCAGATATTCTTAATTGATTTTATTGTGGCCAATACTAGGGGATACTGTCACGGTTGCCATGTGCCCAATTGGCCCGGCTCGTGTGGCGCCGGCTGCAGCTTGTTAACTAATTCGCTTCCCCACTATTTAAACCCAATCCTGTCAATCCTCTTTTGTTGGTCCGTCTGAAAACCTCTGTTTTCAAGGCAAGCCTTTTTTCGACCCTGACTCTCGCGTGTCCCGTTTTTTGCTCCCGTTTGTCTCCCGCTACGACCTGTTTTGATCTCGACGTCTGCTCTCCCGTCCCGAATTACGATCCGTTTCTGATCACGACCAGGTCCGCTCTCCCGTCCTGGCTTACGACTCGTTTCCGACCCCGACCACGTCTTGCTCTCCCAGTCCCGGCCGTATGATGAGTAACTGAAGGCATTAATTGGCAGGCAGATTACAATCTAGATTTTTTTGTGGGCGGACGATACTAGGGATTGATTTATAATATCGGTACTCCTCACAATGGCTATCAATTAGGAACTGAAGTCATTGATTGGCAGGTAGATCTTCACGATCTTTTTCCATGTATTCTATTGTGGCCAATACTAGGGGATACATTGTAAAATCAGTACTCTTCACAGGCTATCAATACTTGTATGTATTTATGAACTTATATTTTTTATAAGTTAGGGATTGTATCGGTATCTGATATTTGATACCGGGCATCGGTACCAGTGGTAATGCCACTCTTAACATAAGATATATGTACTGGCAAAAAGGGCTAACATGAGTAATAGCTATGAAGTCAATTATAGTGTCTTGAGTTTGGGAGTGTATCAGTATCGGTATCTGAAACCTGGTTTTTGAAATCATTTTTATCAAATAGACAATAGTCAAAAACAAAAAAGTAATAAAACGCTCGATTTCTCCTGGCAAAAACGCTGAAAATTAGCATATAGCGCTACGCCGCCGGTATCGGTTTGAGTACACGAGACACCTACGTGAATTATACAACGGCAATTGAGCCTCGGGCTTACCCAGAATGCCGAGCGGTGTTTTGTTCGATTACGCACTCGCAGGGGGTCGAAGTTGAAGAAGAGGTCCCAGCGAGTTGCTCAAGTTTTTTCCATACTTATAACCGACTTACCGATATTGTTTCGGGTGTATATGAAAAACATTCCACTCTGCCAGGCCAGAATGATATTGAAAATCGATACCAAATTTTACAGTCGGATAGGGTACTCTGTATGTGAAAAAAATCCTTGAAAAAAAGGCTGACTACACAATTTCTTGCAGACAATTTGAAGGGTCGACCTATATGTGAAAAATTGCCCCAAAAATTCGACTCAGAAAGACATTTCACTCTCCCAGGGAAGAACGACAATGACTATCAACACAATCTTTTCAGGGTATTCAGATAGGTAATCCCAAACATAAACACTGGTTAAAAAAAAAAATTATAAAAAAATATATTTTGTTTTTCTGACGTACGAGCTTTCTCAGAAAGACATTCTACTATCCCAGGCAAGAACAATAATGAATACCAACACAATCTTTTAAGGGTACTCAGATAGTTTACCCCAAATTTGAAAACAGCCCAAAAAGATGACTCAGTATTTTTTGTATTTCTGACTCAGCAGCTTTCCCAGAAAGACATTCTACTCTCCCAGGAAAGAACAACAATGAATATCAACACAATATTTTAAGGGCACTCAAATAGTTTACCCCAAATATAAAAAATGTCCAAAATTCGACTCAGCACTGTTGTTTTTGCTGACAGGGCATTTTTTTCCAGAAGGACATTCTACTCTTCCAGGTAAGAACGACAATGAATATCAACGCAATCTTTTCAGGGTATTCAGATAGGTAATCCCAAACATAAACACTGGTTAAAAAAATAACTGACGAAATATATGTATTTTTTCCTGACGTACGAGCTTTCTCAGAAAAACATTCTACTATCCCAGGCAAGAACAACAATGAATACTAACACAATATTTTAAGGGTACTCAGCTAGTTTACTCCAAGTTTGAAAACCACCCAAAAAGCTGACTCAGTATTTTTTGTATTTCTGAATCAGCAGCTTTCCCAGAAAGACATACTACTCTCCCAGGCAAAAACAACAATGAATATCAACACAATATTATAAGGGCACTCAGATAGTTTACCCCAAATCTGAAAACTGCCCAAAGATTCGACTCAGCACTGTTGTTTTTGCTGACAGGGCATTTTCTTCCAGAAAGAAATTCTACTCTCTGAGGTAAGAACGACAATGAATATCAACACAATCCTTTAAGGGCATTCAGATAGGTTACCCCCAATATGAAAACTGCTAAAAAAAAGATGACTCAGTATTTTTGTTTTTTCTGACTGAGGAGCTTTCCCAGAAAGACATTCTACTCTCAAGCCAGGAGCACAATTTCCAGTCAACTAATTCTGCGGTATATGGCATATTAGCATCATTTTCATTACAAACATCTCTATACAGTTCACCTCACTCATTTTGTCCTTTAAGCCAGCGCCCGCACTCGATCGAGCGCTTATTATCCTCCTAAAAAAACAAACCACAAAACCCCAGCTCGCTCTTGTCCCTCCATTCATCAGCATTACACTTTTGTCACCTGCGACGAGCGCTACAATTCTTTACGCTAAATTGTCCCTTTGACTGGACGCCAAAATAAAAGTGACAGAACCTATCGAGTCATTTATCAAAAGCTAGCGCTTGCCGCGTCATTTAGCGACCTTTGTTCGACGTAGCGAGACGCTGACGCTCAATTAGAGACGTTGGTGCCGTGCTAGCGACAAAGTCAACGCTTGAGCGGAATTTAGCGCTTATCTCTTCCTCTCCACGCTTATACGATATCACCGCTTTGATATGAAACGGCTTTAGCTTATCTTTGGCCCATTCCTCTCGACATGAAAGAAACTTCTTTCCTAGCTAAAGTCGACTTTACTTCAGGAGTATATTCGAATGCTTCAAATACGATTTAAAAAGTACCTTACCCTTTTAAGGTACCTCATCTGGATCGTCTCTATTCTTTTACAGCATGCCTTACTTATATTTTGGCTAAAGCAGACGCTCGCTGCATTAGCCATCAGCACCTCTTTGATAGTTAGCTTGACTTCAGCTGCCACAGTCACTTAAATAGCAAATGCTAATTATATTAGCAGGTCAGAAGATTTATTTATTTGTGGTGAGCTTGAGTAGGTTTAGAATTTGTATCTGTAGTTGAAAATCCTGTTTTGAATTCATATTTTGGCTATAGAATCACTTTAACAGTTAATGCTATGTCACAAACGCTAGCTACTAACGCTAGCATTGCAGAGGCGGCAGTCGCTAAAGCTAGCCAAAACTAATGAGTTGTTAAATATGAAATCCTTGCTTGTAATGCAATTTTTTGTCCTGATACTTAATTGATACTCATTCTGTAAGCCCTTACCCAGTATTTTTTTATTTTAAATCATAAACGTTTCTCCATTTCATACAACTCTTCTAAGCTAGGTTCGGGCATTTTCACGACAAGCTGGATTTAACTCTTGTTTCGGTTAATGTAGCCACTAGCTGCATTAGCAAATTGCTAACTGGTGGCTAGCTTCACTTTAGCGGCGAGCAAGTTACTCTTAATCATTTTAGCAGCTAACAAGCACTAAATACTGATGCTAGCGTCGTAGACATGGCTGCCAGCCACTAATGCTAGCCAAAACGGATTATTGAGTGCTCAAATATGAAATCCTTGATTGTAAAGCAATTTATTTGTCCTGATACCTAACTGATACTCATTCTGTAAAAGTATTACCAAGTATTTCATTAAAAATCTAAACATTTTTCCAGTTCATTTTTTATGAACAAGCGTTCCGACAAGCTGGGTTTTACTCTGATTTTGGCTAATGCAGCCACTGTCATTGCTTTGTTGGCTAACTTCTCTTTAACCGCTAGCATCACTGTAACAGGTGAAATGAAATAAAATGAAATGAAATAAAATGATCTGCATTTCTATAGCGCTTTTCAAGTCAATGACTTCCCAAAGCGCTTTACAATGTGCTCCACATTTCCCAATAGCGGCCTTGCAGCCATGTAAGGCGCTAACCTGCTTATTGGGGGTATTTGGGGTTTAGTGTCTTACCCAAGGACACTTCGACATGAAACACGGACGAGCCGGGATTCGAACTGGGATCCCTTGATCCCAAGACGAATGCTCTACCTCCTGAGCTACTAATGATTTTAGCAGCTAACAAGCGCTACATACAAACGCTAGTATTGTAGACGTGGCCGCTAGCTGCTAATGCTAGCCCAAATGAACACTGAAATCTTGATTGTTAAACACTTTTTTGTCCCGATACTAACTTGATACCCGTTATGATAGAAATATTTGATAAGTGCTGTCAGTGCAGTTCTTTTATAGCACGAACAGAACTCTTTATTTGTTTCTATCCAATTCAACTTTAGGAAATTGTGGGAAAAATAACAAATAAATAATGCAGCGTGACATTTTGTAGGTGGCAGGGCGTCGCTAATATTATCGGCGCACAAACAAAGGCGCGGGTGACCTTCCGATACTCGTCGGGAGTCATAAAGGGAAGCAATAACATTAGCCAAAAGTGCGCAAAGCGTCTCTCCCACTCACTTACTGATATTACATTTGATTTGAGATTATTGGATTGTTGCGATGATTCCCTTCTCCCCCCTGAGCAGCTTGTAATGGAAGTCATCAAGATTTAATGTCGGATGATTTCCAAAGAAAAATAACCGCACGCGGAATTGCTTTGGCGATACAAAAGTATATACTTCAGTGCATCGCGGGTTGAAAATTATTCCCAGATTCATTATCCCCGATCGCGAGCGAGAGCCGGCAGAGTGCGTTTTTGTCAAGCCTGGTGACTCTTTCATCCCATTCTGTCCACCAAGAAGTGAACTGCACTCACGCGGTTGTGATCCGTTATCCCCGATCGCCAGGGTTGGGTAGGGTTACTTTAACTTGATTACTTTCAATTACTTTTGGATTACTGCAATACCAAATATGCTAATAAAAGACAAAATAAACTAAATATGAATAAAATTATGACTCACAACACGTGGTAAGCTTTCTGTCCTGGCTTTGATCTCTTTGATCTCTGGCAAAACTAACATAAAACAGAAACAAAATGAAAATAAATCCAAACAGCTTGCCAACATCATTTTTGCCGTTCCATGTATTCCGTTACTCCCCAAGCCTGCACAAAAATGTAGTCATTTGATTCATATTTAGTTTCTTTTGTCTTTTATTAGCATATTTGGTATTGGAGTCATCCAAAAGTCATTGAAAGTAATCAAGTTAAAGTAACCCTACCCAACCCTGCCGATCGCATAGTGCTGCAAGCGGGGATGAGCGAATCACGCTTTGGTCAGGCCCGGCGGGTTCTTTTTTTGTCGTTATTTTTGCCAAAAATGAACTGCACTCGTGCAGCTGTTATTCCTAATTGTTTGTTACAGCAAGCGGGCCGGCAGGAGGTACTTTTGTTTTGGGCTGCATGCTGTTCTTGCCAACCAAAAATGATATGCAAGGTGCTTTTTTCTGCTCAGGGCTGCTGAAGCGTGCAGTTGTGGCCCACCCAAAATGAACTGCACTGTTTTGACCTAAATCAATGCAAAATATCGAATCAACTATTGCTTAGACCAGGGGGAAGATAGACAAATGTGTGGCAGGATGGCTCTAATTTTCCATTAGTTCCATCAAAAATGAACTGGACCCATGCAGCTGCAATCTGTTAACCCAAATCCCATGCAACCCTGAACTAATTTTGTTGGGATGCGTGCCGTTCTGACCCGCCTAAAATGAAATGCAGTTTTGGGCCCAGATCCATTATCCACAGTTGAAGATTGCTAAGAGCATGCAAAGATCTTTTTGGGGGTTCAGGATCCTGAAGAGTGATATTGTGTTCCATCAAAAATGAACTGTTTTGGCCGCGATCCGTTATCCCCACTCAACTATTGTAGAGAGCGAAGGCGGGGGGATCGAATTGAGATCATGTGCGGCAGTTCTTTTTTCATGTTATTTCTACCTGAAATGAACATTACCCATGCAACCATGTTCCATTATTCCCGGTTGACCGTTGCTGAGAGCAAAGGCCGGCAGATGGCATTTTTGGGGGTGTGGGATGCTGAAACATGACATTGTGGCCCACCTCAAATGAATTGCACTGTTTGGCCACAATTGATTATCCCCAGTCCACTACTGATGAGAAGGGGAGCCGAAAGACCAAATTAGTATCATGTGTTAAGTCTCCTTTTTCAGTTCTTTCCGCCTAAACAGAACAATATCTGTGCAACGTCCCCGACTATTGCCGCGAGTGAGAACCGGCAAAAGTCACTTTTGATGCGAGGCATAGCTTTTGCGTAAAACGAAATGCGCCGTTGTGGCCATGATCCATTATCCCCTGTCAACTATTGCTGAGGACAAAGGCGGTAATAGCGCATTACTCTTCCAGTTCTGCCTGCTGAAGCATGCCATTCTGGCCTGGCAAAAATGAGAAATGACCTGTTATGGTCGTGATCCATTATCTCCAGTCGACTATTGCTAAGAGTTGAGGCCAAGAGAACACATTTGTGTCATGGGTGGTGGCCCTTTTTTCCTGTTATTTCTGCCTAGAAGTGCACGTGTGCAGCCGCAATCCATTATCCCCGGTCGACTATTTGCTGCAATATATACCATTTCTCTGCAGTGCGCCTCACTCCTCATGATTTTTCTTGTGCTTATCGCTAGCGACGTTAGCGTCCTCCCTTTACGAGTCATGTTCGGTATAACCGTACCAATTCCATCCATTTACAGTACATATACATATATTTTTAATAGCACACAACTGCATTATCCCTACTTCCCTTTGTGAGTTGATTGGTCGAACCCTGCGATGACCCTATAGAACACAAATGTTAGCCCGAGGCTAATTATGTAAAGCAGAAGAATATGAAAACGCGGCGAGGGCTTAATTACCACAAGAAAGGAACTGGCGGGCTGGACAAAGAGCACTTAGGAAGTATATTGGGCATAATCTGACATTTAAATGCATTTCTCCCCGCTCGCTTTTCCTTAAGGTTGCGTCCAACATGTGCTCGTATGTTGCCTATGAATTATTAATGAGAGCACTCGTGAGCATCGGAAAGAAAGCGCCAGGTAATTGAAGCGGTTTTACAGGAATGATGGTAATATGGCCGCCTCCCCGTGGTTTTTACAGCGTGTACTTTTGTATGTCAGAAGTTAGTATCGCGTGTGTGGCATAGATTCTTAAAGGGGAAATATGTATTCTGTTTAATACACATGCTGACATATATGCTCGTACCGAAGGTTATAGAATATGCATGCGGACATTTTCTTTTCTTGGAATGTATTATTTAAAATAGGGATGAAGTATTTTACAGTATCGTCTGTTCGGTGCGGATCAAGATGGCATCTCGGCGATTATCACACCATTATCAGATGAGCATACTGTATTTACATGCCTAAAATGTACTGCACTCTTTCGGCCGCAATCCATTATTCCAAGTCCACTATTGCTGGTAATAAACTTGTTCTGCTTGCCAGCGCAATATTTCTTATTTTTTCCCCTTAAAAAGAACAGCACCCCATGCAGCCGATATCCATTACCCCCAATGAGTATTGTATCTTCTAGGGAGGCCATTTTACAAAGTCTGACAAAGGCCCTGCACCCACACCCTGTGTCACATCCCATGCCACCCCGAAAACAACAAGATTCTATAACCTTGTCTTGTTTACATACAGCTTTTGTTTGTGTTTATAAAGTAGCCATCTTGTTTTTGTTCTTAAAACAAGCAGTTAGGCACAAGTGTGGTTCATAATGACTTGGATATTATATATATATTTTTTCTTTTTTTCTTTCTATTTCCCTTCTTGTCCTATTAATCAAGGGTTATGCTGTCTAATCAATTCTAGAGAAAGGGGAATGACCAAAAGTTTATCTTGTTATAAAAAATAGATCAAAAAATTAAAAAAAAAAAAAAAAAAAATTATATATATATATATATATATATATAGTACTGTATTGTACTTTTTTACATTTGTTTTTCTATCTATAGTTCATTTATTTATTCCTATATGATTTTTTTTTAATTTTGGAGTGCATTTTTTTGTTTTAATTGTATTTATTTTGTAACTTTTTTTTAAAATCTGTATTTACGGTATTTTTTTTGTTTATTTATTCTTGGATTTATTTATCTATTTAAATTAAATTTTTAGGTATTTCATTCAATCAATAAAAACACTTTACTTGTCCCCAAGGGGCAATTAAAAGGCACAGAGTAGCAAACAGCACCCACCCACATACATACATTAATCCAATGTTCGACCGTAAAGTGCTGAAGTCCATACAATAAATAAGACTGAATAGAAAATTTAAAAGTGAATAAAAAGTATAAAAAGCACCAATATAAATGAGTTAGTGCACTGTGCAGAACACTACTAAACACTAGGGGGCGGGGGCTGCGAGTCCAGGTGCTGAACAGCCCTGCGGATGAAGCCAGACTTCCTCCTTTGAGTCCTGCTGCCGGAGCAGCGAAGTCTACGTCTTAAAGGTAGCCAAACAAACAGGATATATGTGTAGTGTCCTGAAAGTTTTTGCGGTTTCGGTGGTTTGTTATTTTGGAGTAGGCTTTTACAGGAGTCAACAGGCGGTTTCTATTCTATATACCGATGGGGTGGAACCAGGAAATGAAGGAGAAGGTGATCAGACTCTCAATGAAGGAGTAGTAGAAGGTGGTGAGGATGTTACTACTGACATTGAAAGATTTTAGTTTCCCGAGCAGATACAGTCTTAGCATTTCTTCAGGATCTCTTCAACATTCGAAGAGAACTTCAGCACGCTGTCAAATGTGGTGCCCGGGTATTTGTAGGTATCCACAATCTCCACTACTTTCCAATGGATGTTGGTGGTGACTGCCTGAGCCAGCTTTTTCTGCTTGGGGGAGAAGGTTCTCATCATCTCCTTGGTTTTGTCAACGTTCAGCTCGAGAGAGGAGCTCTCGCACGATTCTGCAAACTGACATTTATTCTTGTCTGCATTTATTGATTTAATTTGATTTTTTTTAGGTATTTCATTGATGTATTTGTATTTATCTATAATGATTTCATTTTTTATTCTTATATGTATTTATTTTATCTCATCTCATCAGCCGTACCGCTTATCCTCATTAGGGTCGCGGGGGGGCTGGAGCCCATCCCAGCCATCTCCGGGCAGTGGGCAGGGGACACCCTGAACTGGTTGCCAGCCAATCGCAGGGCACACAGGAACAGACAATGCATTCGCTCATTCACACCTAGGGACAATTTGGACCGGCCAATTCACCTGAAATGCATGTTTTTGGAACGTGGGAGGAAACCGGAGTGCCCGGAGGAAACCCACGCAAGCACGGGGAGAACATACAAACTCCGCACAGGAAGTCTGGAGCTGGATTTGAACCCACGACAGGTTCCCATGACATGAACTGTGCCGCACAAGCGCTAACCACTGCGCCGCCGTGCTTTATATGTATTTATTTTAATTAGTATTTATCATCATTACGATTCAATCACCATCCCCAGTTGATTAGTGACGAGAGCAGGGGCCTGGCATAGCCCTTTTTTTTAGGTTTAGGATGCTTAACTGCACGATTGCTGCCCGCCTAAAATGAACTGCACTCTTTTGGCCGCAATCCATTATTCCTGCTTGCCAGCGCAATTTCTCTATTCTTTTCCCTGAAGGATTTTATACATTTGACTATAAAGGATTACAAGTTACATTTATTGAGCGCAATGAAGATTTTCACCGAGTGGGCTTTAGTTCAATGACAGGTCAAGCCGTTCCGAATGCAGAATATTTTGTCGAGTTCTGTTGATAACAGGACTCTGACGGAGTACGGCAGGCATTGATTGGAGAAACGCTCTCCGCTGTTTTGGTTGGTCCAGACATCGCGGCGCTCTCTCCGAGATGGTGGAGCCCAGGGGGCTTCATTGGCACGCCCATGGGAGGAGCCGGCACACCATCTTGCGGAAAGACGTGGACCGAGGGAAAAAAAGCTACAGGACTTCAGATAAGGCTTCACACAGACTAATTCGACGGAGTTCACTTAGTTCAATTATCAACGAAATTAAATCTGTGTGAAAATATCGGCTTTTCTTGTTTAGCTTTTCTATCAAGAAACGAGCGCGCATTGTTGGGTGAATGTAGGTTGTGTTTGGTTAATGGAGTTAGATAACTCATTCGAACAATTTGGTAAACGATACTTTTTAATATTTAATTCCCAACACCCCTTAAAAAAAACAGTACCCCATCCGGCCGATCTCCATTACCCCCAATCCCATGTAACCCGGACCTATTTTTGCATCGCGACTGGTAGCATTTAGCAGTTGTCCTTTTTTGTCAGTTTTTCCCAAAATCTATTTAGCCAACATCATAATTATCTTCTCAAAAGTTGCAGGCAGGACGGCGTGATGGATTACGGAAGGACGGAATTATTTCCAGAAAGCGAAAGCTAACTGCGATCACGTCGGGCACTTCTTAGCTAGCGAGGGGGCCCGCTCGCTATTTTTACTCGACGTCCTCTTTTTCTACCGCAAGTAATTAAAGGGAGCGTTCGGGCCCGAGCGATGACAGGAGGTCCGCAGAGATAGCCGGTGGTCTAATTAGCGGCGCGTCTCGGCTTCCTATTCTTCGCTATGAGAACGTTAGCCGCTACGTTCCCTTTTTTTTTTTTTTTTTTTAAACAGCAGCTGCGATTTAAGTAGCGCGCTGCGGGGTCCGACTTTTGCAAACACGGCTCAGGTGAACAAAGGCTTTTTTTTCGTTTTTTTTTAACACTCCCGAAAACGATGATGAATTGCCGGCGAGCTAACGGGGCGACAAACAAACGCGCGTTAGCATACGGTCAGCGCCGCGGATGCTTGCCGGTTCATCATATCGCGGCAATGAAATATTAACGGTATGGTTTTATTTTTATCCTCAGCGGAGCCCCTGCTGTCGAGGAAGTGCGCTGAACGGATTTATGACACGGCAGGCGGGGGTTAGGTTAAGTTAGGGTGAGGTCAAGATCAAGGGTTAGTTGCTGTAGGTTGGGTTCGGGTAGGTTGAGTCAGGTTATGTTAGATCGGGCTAAGATCAAGGGTAGTGTTGTTTAGGGTAGGTTGTTTGGTTTGGCGAAGACAAAATGTAGTAAGTGAGGTTGAGCTATGTTATGTGAGGTTAGGTTGAGTTACCTTCAGGTTTGGCTAGGATTAAGTGGAGTGGAGTGGAGATTTATCTAGAATAGTTTTAATTAGGTTGTGTCAAGTAAGACTAGGTTACGTTATTTCGTGTTAAGTTTGGCTAAGATCAAGCGTAGTGTAAATGATTTTAGATTAGGTTAGTTTAGGTTAGATTATTTTAAATTTGGCCACAATCAAATGAAAAGTTATACAGGTGAAGTTAGTTTTGGCTAAGATCAAGTGTAGTGTAATGTAATCTAGTATAGGTTGGGCACTCCGGTCCTGGAGGGCCGCACGTCCTGCCAGATTTTGAAGTTTCCTCTTCTTTAACTCAGGTGATACAAATTATAACCTCGTTAGCAAGCTAGCAAGTGCTCGTTAACGATACTGGTGATTGGAATCACCTGTATTGGATCAGAGAAACCTCAAAAATCATGCAGAACATGCGGCCCTCCAGGACCGGAGTGCCCAGGTCTGGGTTAGGGGAAGATCAGGTGTAGTGTAAAATAGGTTAAGTCGGGTCAGGTCAGGTAAGGCTAGGCTAGGTTAAGTTAGGTTGAATTTGGTCAGGTTAAACTATGTTAAGTTAGGTTAGGCAGAGTTACCTGTCAAATTGACTAAGATCAAGTGTAGTGTGGGTTAGGTTAAGTTAGGCTATGACAAATCAGGTTAAGATGGGTCTGGCTAAGATCAAGTGTAATGTAATGTAGGTTAAATTACATAAATTAGATTAGATTAAGTTACATTAACTGTACTGTAGTATAGGTTAGGTTAAGTTTGAGTGAGATCAAGGGTAGTGTTGTTTAGGGTAGGTTGTTTGGATTGGCGAAGACGAAATGTAGTAGGTGAGGTTGAGCTATGTTATGTGAGGTTAGGTTGAGTTACTTTCAGGTTTGGCTAGGATTAAGTAAAGTGTAGTCTAGGTTTATCTAAAATAGTTTTAGTTAGGTTGGGTGAAGTAAGACGAGGTTACGTTATTTCGTGTTAAGTTTGGCTAAGAGCGTAGTGTAAATGATTTTAGATTATGTAATCTTGGGTTAATTTAGGTTAGATTATCTTATGTTACGTTAAGTTTGGCCACAATCAAATGAAAAGTTCAATAAGTTAAGTTAGTTTCAGCTAAGATAAAGTGTAGTGTAATGTAATCTAGTATATGTTAGGTGAAGATCAGGTGTTGTTTAAATTAGGTTAGGTCAGGTTAGGCTCGGCTAGGCTAGGCTAGGTTAGGTTGAATTAGGTCAGGTTAAACTATGTTAAGTTAGGTTAGGCAGAGTTACCTGTCAAGTTGACTAAGATCAAGTGTAGTGTGGGTTAGGTTAAGTTAGGCTATGTCAAATCAGGTATAGATGGGTTTGGCTAACATCAAGTGTTATATAATGTAGGTTAAATTACATAAATTAAATTAGATTAAGTTAGATTAACTGTACTGTAGTATAGGTTAGGTTAAGTTTGAATGAGATCAAGGGTAGTGTTGTTTAGGGTAGGTTGTTTGGTTTGGCTAAGACAAAATGTAAGCTATGCCAAGTGAGGTTAGGTTGAGTTACCTTCAGGTTTGGCTAGGATTAAGTGTAGTTTAGTGTAGGTTAGTCAAGATTAGGCTCAGTTGGGTTAAGTCAAGTCAGGCTAGGTTACGTTAGTTTGTGTTACATTTGGCTAATTGTGTAGTGTAAATTGTGTTAGATTAGGTTTAGTTAGATTATGTTATTTTAGATTAGATTATTTTATGTTAAGTCAAATTTAGCCAAAGTCAAGTGTAGAGTAGTATAGTTTAGGTTAGGTTTGGCCTTTAGTCTCGTGTATGTACTCTGGTATAGGTTAGGTGAATATCAGGTGTAGTGTTAAATTAGGTCAGGTTAGGTTAGGTCAAGTTAGGTTAAATTAGGTTATGTCAAACTATGTTAAGGTTTGGTGGGATTGCCTGTAAAGTTGGCTAAAATCAAGTGTAATGTAGGTTAGATTAGGTTAAATAAGATTAAGTTAACATCAACTGTAGTGTAGTATAGGTTAAATTAAGTTTGACTGAGATCAAGTGTAGTCTAGGTTAGGTTAAGTTAGATTAGGTCTAATTAGGTTATTGAGGTCTGGCTCAAATAAAGTGATGTGTGATGTTGGTTAAGTTAGGTTACGTTATGTTTAGTTAGTTTAAGTTCAGCCCCAGTTGTCATTTTTTTAGGAATTTTTCAAGTGAGAAAACCAAAAACCAGCCCAAAACGATGCTCATTTTATGTATCATTTTTAAAACGCAATTTGATATTTTATAGAATTCCAAGCAAATAAAATAAATAAAAATAAAGTACTTTCGATGTTTTCGTTTACAGGCCAAAGTCACCCAAAGTGAACTTCACCCTCTGAGAATCAAGTGTCAGAAAAAACAAATAATGTTCCCCGACAGTTGTTTTCCCACCAACGCGTCGGGCGCCCCCAATACACCCCTTCTAGCAAGGACTCGGAGTTCTGCGCGTTCACCTTAATAAGAAGTGCAACAATCGCTCCACTGTAAACAACCCGCGGCCCTGCTCCAAATTTAGGCGGCTTTGAGCGCTGGAAAGTCGGAAAAGGGAAAATAGGCGTGTAATAACACAGTCATTACTATATTATTACACTCCTTCTTGGGATTTAAATACATACGTGCAAAGGGGGGGGGGCGCTTGTTTACGTTTCAGTGCATCTCGTTTGAAGCCGAATGTCTCACTCCGGGGATGCACAATTGCATTGTGGGAGGGGTGTGATAGATATGAATGTCACAGAGGGGGGATTGGGATTGATGGAATTCCTGTGTGCCGTTTTCTATCCCCCGTTCTGTCTCTCATTTCCCCGCATAACTTTTTAATGAGCTCGGGAGACGTCGGTACCCACTGACAACTGAAAAAGCCCCCCCCTGTCATGGGTGGGTGGGGGGCCGGACAAGGGGAAATACTTTTTCACGGAAGAGTATTATATGGCAGGCTTGGGTTGGGTTAGGTGAGGTCAGGCTAGGCTAAGGTCAAGTGTAGTGTATTACAAGTAAAGCTAAATTTGGCTAATATCAAAGACAGTGTAGATTAAGTTAGGTTATAAATTGAGTTAGGTTAGGTTGAGTCATGTCAATTAGGCGAGGTTAGTTGTAGCTATGTTAAGCTAAGTAGGTTGAATTACCTGTATGTTTGATTAAGATCAAGTATTGTGTAGGTTAGGTTGCTATAGTAATTTTAGTTAGATTGAGTTAAGTTAGGCTAGGTTAGGTAAGGTTAAGCTATACAATATTAGGTTTAGCGAAGATCAAGTGTAGTGTAGGTTAAGTTAGGTTGGGTTATGTTAAGTTAGGTTGAGTCATGTCAAGTTAGACTAGGTTAGGTTTAGCTAGCTTAGGTTGAGTTACCTGTAGGTTTGACTAATATCAAGTTGAGTAGGTTAGGTTGATGTATTAAGTTTAGTTAGATTGAGTTAAGTTAGGCTAGGGTAGGTAAGGTTGAATTAAATAATGTTAGGTTTAGCTGAGATCAAGTGCAATGTAGGTTAAGTTGTGTAGGTTAGGTTGTTATATCAATTTTAGTTAGGTTGAGTTAAGTTAGGCTAGGTTAAGTAAGGTTAAGTTAAACAATGTTAGGTTTAGCGAAGATCAAGTGTAGTGTAGGTTAAGTTAGGTTGAGTCATGTCAAGTTAGACTAGGTTAGGTTTAGCTGCGTCAAGCTAGCTTAGGTTGATTTACCTGTAGGTTTGTCTAAGATCAAGTTGAGTAGGTTAGGTTGATATATTCATTTTAGTTGGATTGAGTTAAGTTAGGCTAAAGGCTAGGTAAGGTTAAGTTAGATAATGTTAGGTTTAGCTGAGATCAAGTGTAATGTAGGTTAAGTTAGGTTATGTTAAGTCACATCAAGTTAGGTTAGGTTAGGGTTAGGTTTAGCCATGTTAAACTAGGTTAGGTTGAATTACTTGTAGGTGAGACTAAGATCAAGTATTGAGTAGGTTTTAGTTAGGTTGAGTTAAGTTAGGCTAGGTTAGATAATGTTAGGTTAGATAATGTAATGCTCGCTGTCAGTCTGATACTGAGTCATAGTATTGTATTAGTTTAGTGATGCTTATGTACAACGTTGATAACTGGTATCAATCAAAGACTGATACAGATACAGATACATAATATTAGCCCATTATCAATGTTGGCATCTAGCGTTCATCTGACACTGACACTGATACTGATAGTATCAGTCTGATACTATTACCTGGTATCAGCCTGATGACTATACATATTATTAGCCTATTGATCAATTCCAGGTATCAGTGTGATACTGAACCATAGTATTAGCTAGTTAACTGATGCTTATAAGCCCTGTTGATCCAACATTGATACCTGGTACCGGCCTAATACTGATACTGCTACAAAATATTAGCATGACAATCAATCCAGGTATCTATGTATTTATATATAGTATTGGTATGTTAATCGATGCTTATATATAGAGTTGATGTGATTCTGATAGTCAGTATTTATCTGATGATGAGACCAGGATTCGGCCTTATAGCGACGGATAGTATCAGCCTGTTAACTGATACTGATATCTCACACAGATCTGACACTGAAACCCGGTATCGGGCCAATAATGACACCGGGTATCTCCTTAATACTGAAACATAGTATTGACCATTTAACTCAGGGGGGTTAAATTGATTTTAACTTGGGGGTCACACGATAGAACAAACATTCTGTCGGGGGCCGGACTAGTAGATTGAAAAAGAGAGAAAGAAATAAGACAAAAAGGAAGGCAAAAGGAGATAGGGCAGGACAAAGAAAGAGAAAGAGAGAGAGGGAGAGAGAGGGAGAAACAAAAGAGATAAAAAGAGAAGTCATGAGAGAGGGGGAAAGAAAGGGAGAGGAAGAAAGAAATCCAAAGAGAAATAGAAAGACAGAAGGAGAGAAAAGAGAAAAGGAAGCGCAAAGGGTAGGAAGAGAGAAAGAGAAAAGAGAGAAAAGGAAAAAAGGAAATTAGAGCAAAATAAGTTAAAAAGACACAGAGAGAGAAAGAGAGAAAGAGCAACAAAGGAAGAGAAAAAGAGAGACACGAGGGGGTGAAAGAGACAGAGACAGAGAGTGGGAGAAAAGGGGTGGAAAAGAGAGAGAGAGAGAGAGAGAGAGAGAGACAGAGAAATAAATACAAGTACAGTGTCTTTGTGAGAGGCACCTGGATTTGGCAACATCAAGTTGACAGATTTCAACCTGCAGCTTGTTTTTCTCTTGCGCTTCTTCGGCCGTTGTCTCGCGGGCCGGATTCAATCCCTTAGCGGGCCTGATCTGGCCCGCGGGCCGCCTGTTTGACACCTGTGATTTAACTGATGCTCATATATCCCATTGATCCAACACAGACAGTATCAGCTCGATAATGAAACCTGGTATCGGCCTTCTACCTTCTACCCCGCCTTTCTTACAGTTGATGTTATCATTATGGGATGCGGCAGCCCTCCCGCGACCTCACCAAAGTCTATAAATTCCCTTTCGCGGAACGGTGATAGCCGGCAAGATGGACGGTGGGATAATAACATGATAATAACATGACAGAGTACGTCTCATTAAGATGATGAGGATTTTGCGCCCAACCACGGATGAGAGTTAATTAAACGGGACCAGAATAGACTGATGAATATCCTCGAGTTCAAGGGTCGCCATATATGGCTCTTTTCATGCGTACATCCGTCTCGGGAACAAAACCGAACGCGACCGTTTATTGGCCTTCCCTGGTGGAATTAGATCCATGAAGGACGGCGGGAAGCACTTGAGCGCACGGTTTTGGAACAGACAGTTGAGTTGAAACAAATACCAATAACCACGACTGAAGAATAGAACCACCGCTTTTTAACCATAGTGATTATTTCCTGTGAAGTGGGTAAGCTTCTAAGCCCGATTTGGAATTTTAGCCCTTTTGGTGAAGACGGAAAACGGAAAGTCTTCCAGGATTTGCAGCGAACTGTCAGGAAGCAGAACAGGATCAGGACCCAAACGCGTGACGTTCTCACACAAGCCTTTTATTTTACCAGAAATGGGTGAAGGATTTTATACATTTGAGACTTGTTTCATTACGAAATCTCGAGACACACCATCTCCAAAATTTTTGAAAATAATTAAATCCATGTTCTTCTTTTTTATTTCTATTTTTGTTTTTTGACTGTATTTTTTAGCTGTTTTTGAAGTTTTACTTTCTATTTTTCTTACTATCAAGAAAACATATACTATATGAATTTGAGTACAAAAATGGTAGTCTGTTGCCACGTACTGATATGGATGAATATTACAGTTATTCAGATAATCATTGAATGAAAGCAAATATAGGGACCAATGGCATGCTTTCGTATAGAAAAATGGGGGGATTTCCTGCGGCCCTCTAGACAAGGTCTCACGGCACTCTAGTGTGCACAGCTTGAAAAACAATGCTTTATATGGAAATTCATTACATAATCTATATTTACTGTTTGAGGCATTTTATAATGAAAATCCACAGAACAAACTGTAAACTCCCAAAACGATAGCAAAGCAGAACATTTTGATTGAGCACGTAAGAATGGGCGGGGCTATACACACAACGCGCCCAGGGCCGTCTGCACCGAAGGTAAATCCTCGTTTGCAGTATTTTGTGACATTCTAAGAAAAGAACTTTGCTCGCACCTTGATTTGAAACCATGACTACGATCAAATTGAGCCTCAAAACTTCGGGGGTAGACACATTTTAAGGAGTATTGTTTCCTATTCCTGCCTCAGGTTTTGTGTCCGCTTTTGACGGATGAGCTTTTCAAAATAAAATCCAGGATCTTAGTAAAGAACTAGATATTCTAAATGCAGATTGACAAATGCTTAAATATCGTTTTCATCGACTATCGTCATCACATACAAACATGTAAAAAAATATGGAGAAAAATAAATAGCGGACTTCCTGTACGGTGTTTTGTGAACCTCTACTGACATCTAGCGGTAGAAATGGTTAGCTACATCAGACTCTTTCTGGGGTTAATACTGTAAAGTTTTAGGAAGATATTTAAAAAGTAGTTTTATTTTTACCTGTTTAATTAAAGGAAAACATGAATAATGAATGAATAATAAGAAAAAAACATTGATTACATAAATACATAGAAATATATATATTTGTACATACATGTATATAAATACAAAACTTAATTTTTTTTACTATATTTAAAAAAAATAAGAAAAAAAAAACATTCAAATTCAAATGTATTTTACACATTATTTATTGTAATGCAAAAAAAAAAAGAATCTTTATTCTATTTTATTTTTTTGGGCGGAAATATAGTTTTTACTGTATATTTATTTACCAGTATATTTTCGGTTTTACGTGTACTTTTTACCTTAAATATTCATATTAGTATAATATTGAATAATACACATTTCCATCAATCTAATTATTTTTTTTTGCTGAAAAAAACATTTTTATGATTAAAAATAAAAACATTTTATCCTGTTAACACAGTATATTATTTCATAATATTCATGTTTATCATTTATCTTTATTCAACTCTATTTATTGTGACTTGATTTTAATTATTTAATTCTGTTGAATTTGTTTAATAAATATTTCATCGTAATATCAATATTTTAAATTTTTAAAAAACGGGATTTTCCTCAACCACACGATTGAAATGTGCAGTATAATGGAGAAATATACATAAGAATTGAGGGCATTTAAAATAGCATTTTCTCTTTTTATTTTAGTTTATTTTATTATCATGTAAAAGAAAATAGATACTGTATTTACATTAAGCACTAGGGTCGTACGGGCACCATTTCCTGTGGTGTGTCTTGGGCAAGTACAGCCAAGTGGCGCCCAGGAATGATAGAAGAAGTCAACGTAGGCTTACCCAATAACCAGCAGAGGGCGCCATCGCACAAATATTTACACTTGGTCCGGCTGACGCTGCAACAGAGAAAGAGAAAAGAATGGCTCCCTGTGATCACGTGACTGCATTTCCAATCAAGCACTTACGTCATCCTTGCTTTCGTTCAATTAAGAAATCCAAATTGGGTCAGGATAGCACGGTTCTTTTCTTTCCTTCCGGGGAAGGAAAAGCCTGAGACCCCCCTTGTGCCCCCCACGCACGGCTTTATTGTTCATAGTCGATGTACGGCAGCGCGCTTCCGTCCTCGCTTTCCTGCCTGAACTGGAGGTTAAAAATGCGCATTTTGAATTTGAACAAAATGTGCGCCATCAAAATGAAGATGGGGGTCTCATAAAAAAGGGGGAGGGGGGGTACTTATAAGTTGAAATCACATTGAGGGAGTGTGGAAAAATTCTAACAGGTGAGTCGGTTCAGGAAGGAATACCGACGACAGCCATCTTTGTAGTCATTAGGGAAAGGCCGGACTACACGTCTTGGATTTAGTGTCGTTTCCCGGCATATGATTGGCTTACTGTGATAAGGGGCGGGATTACATTGACAACAAACCGGATGGGAAACGTGAGATACGGGTCAGGTAATAATATTATTTTTTTCTACATAAAATCTTTATTTATTTTTTTTAATTAATATTTGAAGTATATTATAATATATTATAATACATTAAAACGTTGTCAAATTATTTAGATTTATGTTTTTAATAGAACGTTTATATATCTAATTTAATAAGAGACATAAAGGGACAGTCGGAAAAAAATGTAAATGCAGTAATTGTCATGATTTGAAGGTAGATGAATGGACCCATGTGGGGGAAGCAGGAGGGAAGTCAAAAAGAAAATTGTATTCAATTTCAATACCAGGATCAAAGTAGCAACTCACATATCCAAACAATATAAAACCTGACAAAGTCCAAATAAGAAACAAAGACCGAAAGTGGAAATGGAAAACACGAGAAGCAAAGTAACAAAAAAAAAATTAGAAAAAAACAAACAATCCTGGCATGGTGGTGGAACTAAAAATGACAACCAGGATGACAATAGCAGAAGAACTGAACCATGACACAATGACCCGAGAATGTCCTTTCAAAGGGATAATTAAGCACAGGTGTGTGATAATTCTCACACATCTGCCCAGTTCAAACCCCGGGTTGGGTCTCTCTGGTGTGGAAGGTATATTTTAGACCTTAACAGTCATTATTTTGAACTTCCTAAAAAACAACAAATGAAATCATAAAATGAATTGCGGGAATAGATTAAATACATTAAATAGAATATGAATAACAGTATTTTGACATGGTTTTGTGAATCGATATCAGAATATGTCAATGAAATCACCACACAATCAATTTTGGATCAAAATAAAAATTCCATAACAAATACATAAAGAATTAATGCAATTAGGGGGTCCAAATATCGACCCAGTATCAATACGTGGTATCAAAATTCATCTATGCTTGATTTTTTGAATCACATTTCTGATCAGGCATTGAAAAACAGACAACTAATTACTGTATTTTCCGCACTATAAGGCGCACCGGGTTATGGGGCGCACCCCGAAAAAAATCGTTTTTGGTCCTATTTTTGACATACATAAGACGCACCGGATTATAAGGCGCTACAATGGGAACGTCGACAAAACAGTCAGATAGTTCAGTCCAACTTATTATCCCCTTAACATTCCCAAAGCTTGCAAAGACGCAAATACGTGTCGAGAACACGTGCGGATGCAGTGTCCGTACGATGTCACTCAAATGCATCCTTCCATCATTCGGAAGGTTAAAGTCTTGGGATTCAAGAAATGCCACATATTCCTTAGTTTCTATTTTCTTTTTCGCTCGCAACTTTACTGTGCATAAGACAATAAACACTTGGAATTGAGTTGAATTTAAAAATAGACACTCCATTCCATCCATTATCTGCACCGCTTATCACAGAAACATCGAGTTCAGTCTGAAACAAGATACAGTAACAATATAAAACCCGGAGTAGCTCACCGAAGTCGTTGTGTTCAAAATAATGTGCAGCCAATGTCCTCTTATATCCGTGAGTGCAGTAAATCCAGGAGAATAAAATAATTACAAATACAGAATAGAAAAAAATGCTTTCTGGGTGCCGTCAGCCACGTGCTATACACTTTCATCTTTTTCGGCCAATTGCAGGCTTTGTTTTGGCGTTTAAGCCAATGCCAGCCTGTAAATGATAAAAAGGATCCGCCTCTTGACCTCCGAATAACTTTAGCCAATAGTGATCGATTCAACTGATGATTGACACATCTTTTTCGGCCAATTACAGCCTTTGTTTTGCTGTTTAAGCCAATGCCAGCCTGTAAATGATAAAAAGGATCCGCCCCTTGACCTCCGAATAACTTTAGCCAATAGTGATCGATTCAAATGATGATTGACACATTGGTTAGCCAATGAAACGCCGGTAAATAAATCCCAGCATACACCGCGTACTACTTGGCGTTCGGGGGAAAATCGAGTCGGCGGCTGCAAGTTAGTTGGAAAACTTAATGTTGATCCATATATAAGGCGCACTGTATTATAAGGCGCATGGTCAGCTTTTGAAAAAAATTAAGGCTTTTAGGTGCGCCTTATAGTGCGGAAAATACGGTATCTTAATCAATGCCAGACAAATACATTTAAAGACCCATATATCGCGGCATATCATTTTTTCCTTTAAATGTAATCCAGATATCTACTCAGTATCGATACACTGTATCAATGCAAAAAATGGGCTGGATGTTAAGAACATGTCTGATCAACTATTAAGAAGCATACAACCAATTATCTTCATCACTGATGGCAAAATAAAATTCTTGAAGACATCTAGGTCCCGGACTATCATTTTTCCTTAAAATGAACTCAAGATATCAACTCAGTATCAATACATGATATCAATATAAGTCTGTGCTTGATTTTTTTTACATTTCTGATCAGGCATTGAAAAACAGACAACTAATTATCTTAATCAATGCCAGACAAATACATAGATCGAGGCATATCATTTTTTCCTTTGAATATAATCCAGATATCTACTCTGTATCGATACACTGTATCAATACAAAATGGGCTGGATGTTAAGAACATGTCAACCAATTATCTTCATCACTGAGGGCAAAACAAAATTCTTTAAGACACATACGTCCCGGACTATCATTATTCTTTAAAATAAACTCCAGATATCAACTCAGTATCAATACACGGTATCAATATAAGTCTGTGCTTGATGTTTATTACATTTCCGGTCAGGCATTGAAAAACAGACAGCTAATTATCTTAATCGATGCCAGACAAATACATTTAAAGACCTATAGATGACAGCATATCATTTTTTTCTTTCAATACATTCCAGATATCTACTCAGTATCTATACACTGTATCAAAAGAAATCTGGGCTGGATGTTAATAACATTTTTGATCAACCATTAAGAAGCATACAACGAATTATCTTTATCACTGACGGCAAAACGAAAGTCTTGAAGACATCTAGGTCATGACTCTAATCTTTCCTTAAAATGAACTCCAGATATCAACTCAGTATCGATACATGGTATCAATAAAAGTCTGTGCTTGATGTTCATTACATTTCTGATCAGGCATTGAAAAACAGACAACCAATTATCACCATTGATGCCAGATAATTACATTGAAAGACCTATAGATCGCGGCGTATCATTTTTTTCCTTTGAATAGAATCCAGATATCTACTTAGTATCGATACACAGTATCAAAAAAAATCTGGGGTGGATGTTGATTACATTTCTGATGAGCCATTAAGAAGCATACAACCAATTGTATTCATCACTGAAAATGAAATTATAGAAGACATCTAGGTCCTAGACTATCATTTTTCCTTAAAATGAACGACAGTTATTAACTCGGTATCAATACATGGTATCAATAGAAGTCTGTGCTTGATGTTTATTACATTTCTGGTCAGGCATTGAAAAACAAACAACTAATTATCACCATTGATGCCAGATAATTACATTGAAAGACATATGGATCGCGGTGTATCATTTTTTCCTTTGAATATAATCCAGATATCTACTTAGTATCAATACACAGTATAAAAAAAAAATCTGGGATGGATGTTAATAACATTTTTGATGAGCCATTAAGAAGCATACAACCAATTGTCTTCATCACTGATGGCAAAATGAAATTATAGAAGACCTTTAAGTCCCGGACTATCAGTTTTCCTTAAAATGAACTCAAGATATCAACTCAGTATCAATACATGGTATCAATGTAAATATGCGCTTGATGTTTATCACATTTCTAATCCACAGCATCCAAGCAATCTTCATCTCCATCAATTTTCTCAAAGGAGGGGAACGGGAAGGCCCCAGGTGGGTTTTGTCGAGGGAAGGGGGGGTTGGGGGGCATGAATATTTGTTTTCTCGTTCCTCCCCCGGTAAGAAAACTGTCTCCCACACCACGAGCGGGAAAAACAAACAAGGCGGCGCGGCGCCTTCTGTCTTGCTACCGAAAACCCGAACAGCTTTCTGTTTGTTCAAAGGCGCAAGACTGATGGAGGAGGGGGGTCTTTGATGGAGGGGGGGTCTTGAGATAGAGGATGGATGGAGGACTGCACATCCCAGATGGTCGTCTTGTCCAATTCCCAAAGCTTGCTAGTGCGAAGACACGGGTCAAACAGTATTTAAAGCTAATCTCTAGCACATGTCGTAACCCGCTCCACAAACAAAATAGGGGGGGGGGTGTTTTATAGAGGGAGGGGTTGCGTTTGGTTCTCCGACAGAACGTTTGAAAAACCACAATTCTGTCACAGACGGTTCTATAGGATCCTTCAAAGGGGGCCCACAACGCTGCCTTTCCATTTCGGTTTTTCGATTTGATTCTGCCCTCAAATAGCACGATACAGGTTTGGTATCATGATACATCTGTTATGGCGGGAATCTCAAACTCTGTCTTCTGGGGCGGGGACACTGGAGCTAGCGTCTGGGTAATGAAGCATTTTGTACATTTGACTATAAAGGATTTTATACGATTGAATACAAGTTACATTTATTGAGTGCAATGAAGATTTTCACCGAGTAGGCTTAAGTTCAATGACAGGTCACGCTGGTCTAAATGCAGAATATTTTGACTAGGGAATTTTGATAACAGGACTCTGACGGAGGACGGCAGGCGATGTTTTGAGAACAAGGCCCTGATGATGTAGAAACGCTCGGTGTTGTTTTTGAGTTTTCCAGACATCGCGACACACAGGTGGGGCTTCATTGGCACGCCCGTGGGAGGAGTCGGTACACTATCTTGCGGAAAGGCGAGGGCCGAGAGAAAAAAGCTAGAGGACTTCAGAGAGGCTTCCCAGAGATGCCAACGACACTAATTAAACTAATTCGGCTATTTTCGATGGAGTAGTCAAATTGTTAAAGAAATTAAATCTGCCCCCGTGTGAAAAGGCCGGTCTCTTGTTCATCTTTTCCATCAAGAAACGAGCGCGCATTGTTGGGTGAATGTAGGTTGTGTTTGGTAAATGGAGTCAGATAACTAATTCGAACATTTTGGTAAACCATACTTTTTAATATAAAAACTTAACAGTAAGGTAGGGCTTAATCCTGTTTCCCCCCAGAAGGTTGAGAAAATTGTCCGACATCTTGCTGATAAAGTTTCCCTCAAAAAAGAAAAAACGGAAACGAAGCAGAGCAAAACAATTGGAGAAAATGGTGATTTTTGGTCCTCTTGAGTCTCCATACTTTTCATTCTTACTTTGCTTACTCATTTTCGGTTGCACGAAAAAATATAACAACACCTAGTGGTGAAATAATACACCCTGTCCCTTTAACTTTCTGTCTCAATGCAGGGGCCTCAAACTATCATCCTGAGGGCTGTAAATACCCCTCGGGCTGCAAATTTGAGACCCCCGTTTTATGGTTTTGCCGTGCACCCAAGCCCTGGGAATCAGGAACCAAGGCAAGATGCTCAGAAACGATGGTGTTTCAATGACACAATACAGAGCAAAGTAACAAACGGTCAGAACTAGAAACAAAAAACAAACCTCATAAAGCACTACAAAAAGGTGATGGTAAAAAACAGAGGAGGAAAATGAAAGCGGAAAACGAAAATCACCCGACACTAATTGCTGTCCAAAATGTAGGGTGATGCTAAATAGGGACAGGTGTGGGGTGGTTGGACACACCTGTCCCAATTACACCGATGAGGCGCCCTCTGGTGGACGGACGCAAGCGAGAACCAAACAATATAAGTTGAAATGAATAGAATTGAGTCAAAATGCACTACGACAAAACGAGCGAGCATTTTTTCAGCCATGTTTTTCCTTTTTGAGATATCAGTACTCGCAACAGCAGCAAAAACCCATAACAGCTGCCCTCTAGTGGCTGTTTTATAAACGGGAACTACAAATAAGAAATGTAAGATGAGAGCTACTTTTAGTTACTTATGAAGGATTTTATACATTTGACTATAAAGGATTTTACACGATTGAATACAAATTACATTTAATGCAAAAGATATTCACTGACTGGGCTGTGGTGCAAGGTCAGGGCACCCTGGTGGAAAATGTTGTTTACAGGAACGGCGGGAACGGGACGTACGGCTGATAAGATAATCAGCACATCCAGACGCTGGTGACGCAAAAAAGCCCTTATGACGTAGAAATGCTCGGTCTGGTTTTGAGTACCCCAGACATTGGGACTCTTCTACGAGATGGTGAAGCCCAGGGGGCTTCCTTGGCGCGCCCATGGGAGGAGCCGCCACGCCATTATGCGGGGAGAAGATGGCCAATAGGAGATAGCTAAAGGACTTGAGAAAAAAGGCTTCCCAGAAACTCCAACGTCACTAATTCGGCCGATTTCGATGGAGTACACTTAGTTAAATTTTTAGGGAAAATAAATCTGCCCCAGTGTGGAAATGTCGGCTTCCTGTTCATCTTTTCCCTCAAGAAGCGAGCATGCATAAATTGTTGGGTGAATGTAGGTTGTGTTTGGTTGATGGAGTCAGATAACTCATTCGAACAATTTGGTAAACGGTACATCATGTTATTAAATTCCAACACTTATTACCGCAAAGAGCACCCAGTTTGAGACGAATTTTAAAAATGAAAACTTATCATGTTATTACCATGTTATTACCATGTTATTACCATGTTATTACCAAGTTAAATATTAGAAGTAGGGTTAAATAGACTCAGTCAACTAAAAATATATACTTTTACTATAAAATCACAATGAGCCAGCATTAGTGGGCTATTTTCAGATCAGACACCTCAGCAGAATTCGAGGCACAAGGAATCCTCAATAATTTCATGCTAAATACTTTGGCCTTATTTCCAGGTATCGGTACTCGTGACGGAGGCCGATACTAGACACGGCTGCCCTCTGGTGGTTGTTTTAAAATAGAAAAACTACAGATTTAAAATTAGAGGGAAGAGGAATTGTCTTTGATTTTAGGCGATTTTCAGGAAAAATATGATGGCCTTATTCAGAGGTATCGATACCCGTGATGGAAACTGATACCAGCCACGGCTACTATTTCTACTAGTGACAGCGGCCGATACCAGAAATGGCTGTCCTCTAGTAACAGTTTAAAATGAAAAAACTAGATTGGAAATGAGAATAATAAGGAATGGTCATTCATTTAATATGATTTTCAGGAAAAATATGTTGGCCTTATTTCGGTGCCGATACCAGTAGCAGCTGCCCTCTAGTGCCCTCTAGTGGCAGTGTTACAACCAGGAAAGAAAAAATAGAAATTAAAGGCATAAGGAATTATTGTTACGGTCATGTGATTTTCAAGGTATCGGTACGTGTGATGATGTGATACCAGTCATGGCTGCCCTCTAGTAGCGGTGTTACAACCGGTGACGAAAAAAATATCAATTCGAAGCATAAGGAATTATTGTTACGGTCATGTCATTTCAAAGGTATCGATACTTGTGATGATGTGATACCAGTCATGGATGGCTGCCCTCTAGTGGGCTGGGAACGAAAAAAATATCAATCTGAAGCATAATGAATTATTATTTGGTCATATGATTTTCAAAGTATCGATACTTGTGATGATGCGATACCAGTCATGGATGGCTGCCCTCTAGTGGGCTGGGAACGAAAAAAATATCAATCTGAAGCATAATGAATTATTATTTGGTCATATGATTTTCAAAGTATCGATACTTGTGATGATGCGATACCAGTCATGGCTGCCCTCTAGTGGCTCTGTTACAACCAAGAACGAAAAAATAGAAATTAGAGGCATAAGGAATTATTATTATGCTTGTGTGATTATTAAATTATCGGTATTTGTGATGCTATGATACCAGTCATGGCTGCCCTCTAGTGGCTGTTTAAATAAAGGGAACCCCAAATAAAGGTAAACAATGCTTCATAATCAATTTCGTCTGATTTCCAGGAAAATATTTTGGTATTTAAAGTTATTAAATCCAAAAGTATCAGGGTTTAGTATCTGTATATTATATACAGTATATATAGTTAATTAAGTCTATCTAACCATACTTCTAATCATTAACCTGGTAATAACATGGTAACAACATAGTAATAACATGATAAGTTTTTTCTGTGTATATATATATATATATATATATATATATATATATATATATATATATATATATATATATATATATATATATATTATATATATATATATATATATGTTTCCTGCTGATTTTTTTTTCCCTAAAACAGGCAAAAGTGGTCATGGATTTGTAATCCGATGACGGTACACTGATGCCTATCGGGGGCCGCTGGCGTGTAGGAAAAAGACATTGAAGGGCCCCATCCAAGCATGTTGAAGGGCCCCGTCCAAGTAGGCTGAAGAGGCCGGCTGAGCACCAGGGTAAGATTAAGCCGGCTCGCCAAGAAATCAAAGCGACCCGGTCGGCATAGCATCACAAGGACAGATGGATAACAACTATTGACCTGTTGACCCGCCTCGCCTTCTCACTCGCTCATGCTAATTCTTATGCAAATTGATACAAATACCCACTTTGACTTCTTTTTTCTAACCCCGCCGTTCCCTTTCTTGGCCGGAGTATCCTAGTTTTTACTTGGGACCCGTACACCGTTGCATGTTGTTAGGAAACAAATATTAAAATGTAGCGTTAACCAAATTGTTCGAATTAGTTACCTGACTCTGTTAACCAAACACAACCTATATTCACCTAACAATGCACGCTCGTTTCTTGATGGAAAAGATGGATAAGAGACCGGCCTTTCCACACGAAGGCAGATTTAATTTCTTAAACAATATAACTAAGTGAACTCCATCAAATATGGCCGAATTAGCCGAATTAGTGTCGCTCGAGTCTCTGTCAAGCCTCCTCTCTCGATCTTCTGCTTCCTTCTCTCGGCCCACGTTTTTTCCGCAAGCTGGTGTGCCGGCTCCTCCCATGGGCGTGCCAGGAAAGCCCCCACGTGGGCTCCACCACCTCGCGTCGATGTCTGGAAAAACTCAAAACAACTTCTCCAAACACTGCCTGCCGTCCTGCGTCAGAGTCCTGTTATTAACAGAACTAGACAAAACATTCTGCATTCGGATCAGCGTGACCTGTCATTGAACTTAAGCCGACTCGATGAAAATCTCCATTGCACTCGATAAATGTAACTTGTATTTAATCGTATAAAATCCTTTATCGTAAAATGTATAAAATTCTTCAATGTTATATAAGGGCTTTTTCGCCCCGGTTTCCCTTTTCCCGTTAACATCCACTCCTTAGTCATTATATCATATTTAAATTTCCTTTTGTGCTTCTTTCCTTTAACGTCCTACCCTTGGACATTATAACACATTTTTACATATAACTATAACATATTGCTGTTGTTTAAAACCTTACCTTTGTGGGTTATATTGTATTTTCCTTCTAATTGGTGCCTTGTAGTTGGTTATAGATGCACTGTTGCTATTTCTTACGTATACTTCGAGCTTTGGAGTTGGTGATGCACATACCGTTGCAGGTGATATGTTTTTGTTTTTACTTCTGTCACGGTTGCCCATTGCCCTCACTTGGCCTCGCTCGTTTGGCGCCAGCTGAAGCTCGTTGCCTGATTGGCTTTCTTCCTATTTAAACTCAGTGCTCTTATTCAATCATGGTAAGTCCGTCAACGAACCTCTGCACTTGCAAGACTTGTATTTTGACTCTGTCCAGTATCCTGCTCGTGTATCCTGTATCCGGTATCGATCCCGCCTGTCTCATCCTATCCGGTATCTTGCTCCAGTCTCCAGTATCCGGTATCGATCCTGCCTGTCTCGTCCTGTCCGGTATGTTGCTACAGTCTCCAGTATCCGGTATTAATCCCTTCTTTCCCGTCCTGTATCTTGCTTATGTATCCAGTAAACGGTATTGATTCCGTCTGTCCTGCCTTGTCCGGTATCTTGCTCCAATCTCCAGCAACCGGTATCGATCTCGTCTGTCCCGTCCTGTATTTTGCTCATGTATCCAGTGTCCGGTATTGATCCCTTCTTTCCCGTCCTGTAGCTTGCTCGTGTATCCAGTAACCGGTATTGATTCCGTCTGTCCTGCCTTGTCCGGTATCTTGCTCTAGTCACCAGTATCCGATATCGATCCCATCTGTCCTGTCCTGTCCAGTATCCAGCTTGTGTATCCAGTATCGATCCTGTATGTCCCGTTCTGTCCGGTATCTTGCTGTTGTATCCAGTATCAATCCCGTCTGTCCTGCCCTGTCCGGTATCTTGCTCCAGTATCCGGCATCGATCCCATCGATTTTTATTGTCCTGTATCTTGCTCGTGTATCCACTATCAGGTATCGATCACATCTTTTCCGTCCTATCTGGTATCTGTTCGTGTATCCTGTATCTGGTATCGATCCCGTCTGACCTGTCTGGTATCGATCTCGTCTGCCTCTGGCTTCCTGTTTTACCGCGCCCGACTTCTCTGTCTCACTTCTTCCGCCCAGCGATCGCCGAATCACTGGCGTTTGTGTTCACGCGCTTGACTGCCCCATTCCCGTAATATTAAGTTTGTGTGAAAACGTTACGCGTCTGGGTCCTCTGTCTGTTCTGGTTCTGACAACTTCCTTCAATAATCCCTTCTTTTAACGTCCAACCTTTGGCTGTAATATGAAGTTTTACATGTAACTAACATATTGTGGTTTGTCATATAAAAACTTTTGTGGATTATACCGTATTTTTCTTGTAATTCTTGTTGGTTATAAATGTAATTTTGCGGGTTACATGGTATTGTTTTACGTATAACTCGAGCATCGTGGTTGGTTATATACGTATATACAAAACCTATTTCAGGTTACATGTTTTATTTTTCGCAAATTTCTTCCTGGTCTCTTTCTTTGCTTTAAACTCACACCATTGGCCATCTGTCATATTTTTAAATACAACTTACGTATTGCGGTTGGTTCTTCAGTATATATAATCTCTGGGTTATTTGTTTTATTTTATTTATTTATAATTCTTGCATTGAGTTGGTTATATATGTACTGTTGGAGGTTATATGGGTTATATCTTATTTGTGTATTGCAGCTGGTTATATACATTCTGTTGCGGATTGTGTTTTATACGTATATCTCGGGAATTGTAACTGGTTATATACATACCATTGCGGATTATATGTGTTATTGTACTATTTCTAATGTATAACTCACGCATATCTCTTGCGGGTAGTTGGTTATATAGGTATTTATTTTACATACAAGACAAAGTTTACACTGCAGGAAAATTTAATTTTTTTTGCACGGACGCGACCAGTATCCGATCTATTTAAATCCGTCTGAAGGCCACAATTCCGATATTTTTTACACCAGACCCAGGCCACATTTATATGTGCACGTCATCGAGAGGCGGGATTAAGTGTAAAACTCAACAACCATGGAGGACGGGAACACAGAAAGGATTAAATGGAGGGAAAGTGAGGATTTGGATTGAATTCATATTTAGGGGGACAACTCTGTTCAGCCTCCGGTAGCACAATAAATTTCAATTTGCTAGATCCACTCTACTTAAAATCCATGAGTACTTCCACAAACATGTGTCCTTTTCTGCACGAGAGGGAAACTTGGCACACAGGAGATCGCATACAAGTCGCATTTGGTTGGAAATGTGAACTATCTCACAAAAACAACGGATTTCACCCCCAAAATTGGAATTGAGCATTAAGCTCTGTGAACCTAGCCTAGTGGTCCTCAAATAGTGGGGCCGACCCCCCTAGGGTGTCACAAGCCAGAAACTGAGACAGGACCCAATAGCGTTCGTTTTACTCAGTTTTATTGAGAAAGAGGGAGAGCAGGTCTTGCTTCCACGATCCGATGATCATCGGACACGGGTAGCTGATGGCAGGAACGCGGAATTGGTACTTCCGTGTCGAGTGAGGATAATCGTAGGCAGCAGGGATACTGGTCGATAGCCGGGACGGAGGAGCAAGGGCAGTAACTAGTCCAGAAAAGAGGTCGGCAACAGGTATCAGGCAAGAAACAGGGCAAAACAGGTCGATGGCCGGGATGGAGGAGCAAGGGAGAAACAGGTCCAGAAACAGGTCGGCAACAGGTATCAGGCAGGAGAAAACAGGGCAGGAGAATGTCGGATAGTACAAAGCTTGCCTAGCTGAAAGGATAGGTTCGCAGAACGGTCTGACGGCTTCCTTTCGGAAGCCGGGAGTTTAAAAAGAGGCAGGGAGCCAATCAGCGACCAGGGCTGTTGGCGCCAAAGGAACGGGCACAGGTGCCTCAGTAATCATGACATGGGGGGGCGCGAGGCTCCATCAAGGGGGGAACATGACTTCAGGGAACTAAACTAGGGGGCAGTGGCGTTCTCAATGAGTGTTCTGTTTACATTTGGCCTCCACACAAAGCATAACGCACACTGTATAAGCATTGAGTATGTAGTGTAGACACAAAGTGTTGCAGGCCCACAAGTGACCCAACATTTGAAGAGAGACGGGTTCAAGAGATAAACAAAAGTCCCGTCACGAAGCACTTTATTGCGACCTTGGAGGGAGACGAGCAAAAATCGGTGTGCTTGCTGTGTTAAAAATGTTGGCAGCAGACAGCATGAAGCCAAATAAATTGGGCTTTCCCTTAAAAACATGACAACCCAATCACACTGGTAAGACGCTTGAAGGATTTTATACATTTGACTATAAAGGATTTTATACGATTGAATACAAGTTACATTTATTGAGTGCAATGAAGATTTTCACCGAGTATGCTTGAGTTCAATGAGCAGTGCAAGTCCAGGGCACCCTGGTCTGGTAGGAAATATTGATTACATAAATGGCGGGAACTGACGTGAGGCTGATAAGATAATCAGCGCATCCAGACGCGGAGGGGCCCTGATGACGGAGGACGGCAGGCCTTGTTTTGATAAACGCTCTGTTGTTTTGATTAATTCCAGACATCGCGGCGCTTTTCTCCGAGATGGTGGAGCCCAGGGGGCTTCATTGGCACGCCCATGGGAGGAGCCGGCACACCATCTTGCGGAGAGGCGTGGGCCGAAAGGCAAAAGCCTGGAAGACTTCAGAAAAGGCTTCCCAGAGACTCAGAAGACACTAATTCGACGAATTCGGCCATTTTCAATGGAGTACACTTAGTTAAATTGTTAATGAAATTAAATCTGCATCCGTGTGAAAATGTCAGCTATTCTTGTTCATCTTTTCCCCTCAAGAAACGAGCGGGCATTGTTGGGTGAACGTAGGTTGCGTTTGGTTAATGGAGTCAGATAACTAATTCAAACACTTTTGGTAAACGATACATTTTAATATTTAAAACCTAACACGTTTAAGTTTTTCTTTAGTGAAAATGTGCGGAAAGGTGTAGATTTGCCATGTTACTATCAATATCGAGCAATTTTTGTTTTGGCCCCACCATTATCATGTAATCACATAAGAAAAATTTGAGAGGATTTCTACTTCCGAGGGTGTGCGTGACAGAAAATAATTAAGAAAACACTTAAACCTAGCCTATTTTATGCATTGTAGTTGTTTACATCGAACAGTTGGAGGTTATTTGGGTTAGTTTGTAGTTTTGAGGTCCCATAATGGGTTATGTGTCGAAAGAAAATGGAGGAATATATTAGGATTTTGTGTCTCCCAGTCGGCGTGCCCTGATGGTGGTCGGCCGCGCTTGTAAAAGCTTAATCTGTGGGTCCCGCCTCCCTGGTTAAGAGAACAAAGACCCCTCTCCCTTGACACAAAGGGGGCTCACACCCGTCCAGACGGACCACCCATCCTTGAAGACCGCGTATCGGTGACAAGATCCACCGACGTGGTCCGACACTTTTCCCATTATCCAATCCGCGCACCCTTTTTTTGTCATTCGGGGCGCCATCTTGCTTTGATCGGCGGGGTTCTCTTGAGACGAGATTATAGCGCCGCTCGCATTCATCGCTGATGAAAAAGCCGCGGGGAAGCAATTTGCCGAGACCACTCGGGGTCCGCCAAGACCTCGGTGCGTTTGGCCCCCATTCACGCGCTAATCCCAAATTGCTAGCTAGCTACAGGTGGATCTTTTATACATATGCTTGTGGTGAGAACCCGGGTCATAGATGTAGACCAGGGGTGTCCCTCAGGACGCCAGCACGAGTCCCCTGCTTTTATATGAAAGTCAAATGGACGGTGTGTATGATTTGACCACTAGGTGTCACTGTATTATGACCAAAAAAAAAAGAAACGAGTACTGCGAAGTACAAATAAGAATACAAACGACAGAGACTCAAAGTCACCGTTGAGAACCCTATTTCCTGCCCAGTCATTCTCAAAGAAAAAAGGGAAACGTACACAAAAAGCAGAAAAAGAGGAGAGAAAGAGGAAAAGTATGAAGGGAGTAAAGAAAGAAGAAAAAATAATAGAATAAGAAAGGGTGGAAGGCAGAAAAGAGGAAGAAACGAAGAAAAAAATGAAAAAAAAAAGAAATGAAGGAAAAAATGAGAAAGGAAAAGGGGAAAAGAAAATAGAATTTAAAAAAAATAAACAAAAAAAAAGAAAAGAAAAGAGGTCATTCTGGAAAGGGGATTACCACCTGTGAGGCCCCTTCTCAAGATGTCTTATTTTCCTCTTGCAGAGGTTTTGAGTTTTTCCTTGCCCTCATGTTGGTTTCAGATCAGGGGATGTTGTCATTGTAACCAGTGCAGTCCTTTGAGACATCTTGTGATGAAGGGCGTCACAAAGAAATGGGACTTGACTTTACAAGAAGGACAATTGATTTTGTATTTTCGAAGTAACCGTAACAGCAAGATGGCGAACAATAAACACAGTTCCTTCTAAGTGAGCCTCAAGTTATGTCAAACAAATACAAATGTATTCAGAAAATGCATGTTAATATGTTAGTTCATGTATTGAATGACACTTTTTACCACTAGAAGGCGCTGTGGAATACACACTGTCCCTTTAAGTAAAACGTATTATGGATTTATTTGTCAACGATAGGTTTTTTTTCTCAATTTTTTTTTCTTAATGTTTTTTTCGTTTTTCGATTTGATTTGTGTACCGGATTTTTTATTACGGTGGTTTTTTTATCTGAATTTTTCGTTTTTTTGCATTCAGTTTGAGACCCCTGGTGTAGGCAGAAGCCACACCCACTCTAGGCCGTGTTAAAGGAGAGAAGGCAGGCGATTTATTAGCCAATTAAAAGAACATTATCAGCGGACATCTGCAGTATACATTTGAAGGAGTGTCTGTTTTTGCCAGCCCCCACGTCCCTCGTTGTTTATCAAACGCACCCCGGAGACAAAAGTCAGGACCGCTCACAATCATTCTTCAAACTTGAATAGTTTGTTTTGTACGACTTGGTTTACTTTCTTTTCCTTTCTCATGATTTTAATTTTATTTCGTTTTACTTTTTGTTCTTGTTTTCATTTTTTTTTTTACATTTCGTTCTGTTTCGTTCCATTTTGGTTTTCTATTTTGGTTTTCTATTTTGTAATTTATTTATTTGTTCATGTATAGATCAGTCCTGTCCTGTCCTGTCCTGTTTTGTTTAGTTTTTTTATTCCGTTCAGTTTTGTTTTGCTCTGCTCTGCACCGTCCTGTCGTCTTTGACTCTCTTTAGTCTGTTTTTTTTTTTTTCTGTATTTTGTTGTTGTGTTTTGTTTGGTCTTGTTTTGATACATTCTGTTCTGTGTAGTCCTGTCCCCTCTTGTTTGGTTTTGTTTTGTTCACTTCTTTTTTTTTTTTTAGTTATGTTTTAATTAGTCTCCTCTTATTTTGTTAAGTTATGGTCAGTCTTCTTTTGTTCTGCTGTGTTCCTTTCCGGTCTTCGTCTCTACCGTCCTGTCTTGTTTTCTGGTTTTGTTGTTCTTTTCTGTCTTGCTTTTTTGTTACTTACCATTCAGTCCTATTTTGTCTCTTTTTTTTCATTCAGTTCAGTCTGGTTTTGTTAAATTGTGTTCCGTCTCGTCTTGCCTTGTTCTATTCTTTCCAGTCTTGTTTTGTTCTGCTGTGTTCAATCTTTTCCGGTTTTGGTCTCTACCGTCCTGTCCGGTCTTGTTTTCTGGTTTTGTTGTTCTTTTCAGTCTTGTTTTTTGTTACTTTCCATTCAGTCTTATTTTGTCTTATTTTTTTCGTTCAGTTCAGTCTGGTTTTGTTAAATTGTGTTCAGTCTTGTCTTGTTCTATTCTTTTCAGTCTTGTTTTGTTCTGCTGAGTTCAATCATGTCCGGTCTTGGTCTCTACCGTCCTGTCTTGTTTTCTGGTTTTGTTGTTCTTTTCTGTCTTGTTTTTTTGTTACTTTCCATTTAGTCCTATTTTGTCTAATTTTTTTCGTTCAGTTCAGTCTGATTTTGTTAAATTGTGTTCAGTCTCGTCTTGTTCTATTCTTTCCAGTCTTGTTTTGTTCTGCCGTGTTCAGTCCTGTCCTTTCTAGTCTTGTGCTCTACAGTCCTGTCTTGTTTTCTTTTGTGTTGTCTGTTTTTTGTTCTGTTTGTTTCAGTCTTGTTTCTTGTTCTTAGTTTTCAGTCAGTCCTGTCTTGGCTTGTTTTTTTTTGTTCGGTTTTAGTCTTCTTACATCATTTTTCTTTCAGTCCTGTCTTGGTTGTTTGGTTCTGTTCAGTCTTGTTTTGTTTTGTTCTGCCATGTTCAGTCCTGTCCTTTCTGGTTTTGTGCTCTACAGTCCTGTCTTGTTTTCTTTTGTGTTGTCTGGTTTTTGTTCTGTTTGTTTCAGTCTTGTTTCTTGATCTTACTTTTTAGTCAGTCCTGTCTTGGCTTGTTTTTTTGTTCGGTTTTAGTCTTGTTACATCATTTTTCTTTCAGTCCTGTCTTGGTTGTTTGGTTCTGTTCAGTCTTGTTTTGTTTCGTTCTGCTGTGTTCAGTCTTTCCTGTCTTTTTGTCTTGTTTTGTTCTCCAGTGCTGTGTGGTCTAGTTGTGTTTTACTCTGTTCTTATTAGTCTTGTTTTGTTATTTTCAATAAGTCCTGTCTTGCTTTGACTTGTTTCATTTTATTTTCTTCAGTCCGGGCCTGTGTTAATTGATTTTGTTTTGTTCTGATCAGTTTTGTTTTGCTGTGTTGAGACCTGTCCTGTTGTTGTTCTGTCATTTGTACTGTTGAGTCATCATTGCTTGCTAATAAGGCTAGCAAAAAAGAACCTGGCTAGTGTACGGTATATATATATATATATATATATATATATATATATATATATATATATATATATATATATATATATATATTCCAAGACAAATCTTGATCTTAATCAAATTTCATTTTTACCATTACAACTAGCGTTAGCCGTGACTGCTAAATCGCTAGCTATCGGGACCGCACATCTTCGACTTTGACATTTTTAACACGAGCCCGATTGTGTTTATCTTAACGATCCGAACGACCTTTTCGGCAGAGGCCTTACGGGGGGCCGGGTAGGGACAGAGTATGGGGCCGTATAGGGGCCCCCCGTCTCTCGGATCACGTCGTGGTGTGTGCCGCGGGGCTTACGGCGGCGTGGGCGGAGTGAGTGCATTTGTTTGAGCTGAGCTTTCTCCCCGTTTACTCACAGCCTCCGGCGAGTCGCCAGACAGATCTCCGTAATCCGCAAACAATTATCATATTTGCTTCGGTGGACGGCTTGCCATTTTTGTTGACTGATTCAAAATTAACAATTTACACAGCTGGCTTTTGTTGCCGACGGCGTTCGGAACCCCGGACGTGCGTGCGGTGGGACGAAAAATAAAAACATATTATTATTATTTTATTTTATATTGTGATATTAAAATATCTGTAATTGTATAACACACCCACTAGAAATACCGCCACTTGTTTATAAATGTATTATACTACTGTAAGTCAAAACATTCCTAATTCAAATTAACAGTTCATTTGTCAACAAACCACTAGAGGGAGCTGGACTTCACATTGGAAATCAAACTTTTTTTAATATTGAGACACAACAATGTCCCGTTGATTTCAATGTAATATCACAATCTTGTACATATCGTAACTGTATAACGATACCTAAGATTAAATATCAATCAACGAGGGATTTTTTTACATGCAACGTAAATGTATCGAGAGACCCGAAATGTAATATTGTCACGTCTGGCGCGGTTGCCATGGCGCCCAGTTGGTCCCAGCCGGGTGGCACCAGATTCTGGCGCTGTAGCCTTGTCGCCCAGTTGGCCCCGCCCATAAACACCGGCTGAGACGCATTTGACTGATTACTTCTTGGAGTACTTAGACGAGTTCCTTTGAACTGTGCTTTGCTGGAGCGTTTGTTATACTTGTTAAACTTTGTGAACCTTCTGTGAGATTTCTGCAAATTCTGTTTGACTCTGAGAAATGCCTAGTCTGTAAATTTGCCAGCGTTTGATCCTGTTTTGTTTTTGGTCTGATCCGTTGGTTTTTGGACATTCTTTTCTTTTCAGTGGATTTCTAATCCACTCCTGCGACCATCAATTCCTGTATCGATTGTGCGCCCTCCTCCTCTTTCCCCAATAAGTTGTGAGTACGTCTATGCGAATGGGTCCTTATTTCCTGTTTCCCTCTCCGCTTCGTGACAAATATAACTCGTCAAGGGAAGTTTTGAATTTTTTTAATACTTTTAATTTTCGTCTAATTACTTGAAAAATGGCGTCAATATGGTGTGTAAAAGATACTATTTGAAAAATAACAAATAACAACGGGGCAAGTGCAGAATTTACGGTAAACGTGTTCTGAGTTTGGGTCTTCTCATTTGGAAAAAAATGTCTTGGAATTTACACAGCAACGGAGGAGGAATTGCGCTTTTAAGCCCGTAGACAAAATAAATATGGAGTGTCTCAAACGCGTGTTTGTTTGCAAGCTCTCGATATAACACAAGAAATCTGAAGTCTTTACCGCTTCCACGGGTTCTTGAACGAGTTTTCTTTTATTTCATTTATTTTGTGGCTATTGTTTAAAGATATTAAGGAATTGTGAGTAAATAGTACACAGCTTTTGCATGAAATCGATGTATATTTCATCGGTATATTCCGATTATTTTCCGAAATTATGGATTTTGAAGTCTTTTCAGCAAGCTATCTAGTTAACATTTTGCTAGTTATCAAGCTAATCTTTGGCCTGGTTTTAGCTAGCTATGTAATTTTGTTTTTATTACTCTTTAAGCTAGCTATCTAGCTGCCTTTTTTTTTACCTGTTCTAGCTAACTATCTAGCTTTGTTTTTAGCTTATTGTACCCTACTATTTAGATGGTTTCTTACTCTTTAGCTAGCTATGTAGTTCCCTTTTGGTTCTATATTTGTTTAGCATTTTAGCTCATGATCAGGCTACATTTTTAGCTATTTAGCAGAATACTTTTCAATTTTTTTGCATGCTACCTAGCTAACATTTTGCCTTTATTTGCTAATTATCAAGCTAAAATTTTGGCCTCCGTTATAGCTAGCTATCTGGCTTTTTTAGCTTACTATCTGGCTATTTAGTTGACTTTTTATTTTATCAGGTAGCTATCTAGATCCCTTTTAGTTTTTTTTTCTTACTTGTTTTCCTTTCTATCTAACTATCAAGCTACCTTTTTAGCTATTTAGCGAGCTGTCTAGCTAGTTTTTTATTTATTTTTTGCACGCTACAAAGCTAAAATGTTGTTTTTTAGCTATTTACTAAGCTTAATTTTGGCCTTCTTTCTAGCTGGCTATCTCACTTTGTTTTTGGATTTCTATCTGACTATTTAAATGGTTTATTTCTACTTTTTTTGCATGCTAACTAGATAACATTTTGCTTTTTTTGCTAGTTATCAAGCTCAATTTAGATCGATGGCTTCTTACACCTTTTTTTAATGCCTAAATGTGTCATATTTGACCACTAGATGGCACTGTGTTGTCTGGTATGAGTGAGGGCCAGTGATACACAGCAGAGCGTGGCAGCAGGATGCCGGAAGAAAATGGCGCCGATCCAAGATGGGATTCCACGGTGAAAAAGAAATACAAATTTCTCGACCTAAGATTTCTTTATTAAAATGAACATCGGTATGATAGTTGTATATATTATTCAATGTGTTGTTTTTTTTACTGGATGCATATTTTTTTCTACCAGTAGGAGGCACTAAGTAGTACAAACTGTCCCGCATGAGGAATGCTTTTCAAGTCATACATATTTACATAGGTACCGTATACCGAAAACGTTATATATATCAACAAGAAAGTTTTCCAAGTCCGATGTAAATATGTATTGAGATCTAATTGTAATATAAAAAAATCAATACCTGAACTGATACTGATACCTGTACTACAATATAAATCAACATTACTATGTAAACGTATCCTAATACTTGTACTATAAATCAACAGGGGACATTTTGTGTTCTTCGTAAATAAATATCTCATCTCATCTCATTAGCCGTACCGCTTATCCTCATTAGGGTCGCGGGGGGGCTGGAGCCCATCCCAGCCATCTCCGGGCAGTGGGCAGGGGACACCCTGAACTGGTTGCCAGCCAATCGCAGGGCACACGGGGACAGACAACTCATTCGCTCATTCACACCTAGGGACAATTTGGACCGGCCAATTCTCCTGAAATGCATGTTTTTGGAACGTGGGAGTAAACCGGAGTGCCCGGAGGAAACCCACGCAAGCACGGGGAGAACATACAAACTCCGCACAGGAAGTCTGGAGCTGGATTTGAACCCACGACAGGCTAACCACTGCGCCGCCGTGCTGCCCGTAAATAAATATTGATAGCCTAAAACTTTATATAAATCACAAAGAAAGTTTTTCACGTACTACGTAAATATCATGATACTTAAAATGTAAACAAAATCTTGGGAACGTAAATGTATATTGTTACCCTAGAATTTTATACAAAGTTTTGCACATACTACGTACATGTATCCCGATACCTAAAATATCAAACCAAGCTTGGGATGTATTTCAAGCCCTACTCAAATATGTATGAATATATTGTACAGACGCTCCCCTACTTACGACCATTCTGTAGTGTCCTGAATCAGAACAGGATCAGGACCCAAATGCGTGACATTTCTCTCACAAGCCTTTTATTTCACGAGAAATGGGGAGTCATGCACGTTAGGCAGCAGTCTGGCGTGAGATGATCGGAAGCCAGAGGCCGACGAGATCGATACCAATTGCCCAAGTAGATATTGGACAGATGGGGTCGATACCTGACAGGACGGGACAGACAGGATTGATATCAAAACAGGATATCGAAAATAAACAAGACAAACTAGACGGGAACGAAACTGGAAACCAAAATTAAACAACGGGACAGACAGGATTGATATCAAAACAGGATATCGAAATCAAACAGGACAAACTAGATGGGAATGAAACTGGAAACCGATATTTAACAGGACAAAATAAAAGGGAACAATACCAGACAGGGAATACCAACAGGAAACAGGGCCGAGTCAAAACCCACGTCTTGCGGGGCAGAGGTTTGTTGACGGACTGACAAAGAAAGGGGGAGAGCACTGAGTTTAAATAGACGTAAAGCCAATCCGACAATGAGCTGCAGCTGGGGCCACACGGCCGGGGCAAATTGGGCGCCATGGCAACCGTGACATCTAGTGCTTCTTCTGGCATGTGGTGGCGCAGTGAGAGGTCACTCAGCATCCACCCAGAAGAAAAAATCCGCCTGCTCTTCCTTGTTTGTGTGTAAGCGTTTTATATTGTATCTCCAGCGCGCTAAGGACTTAGACATTTTTAATGTTTAATATCTCATGCATCCATTCAATACGATTGGTGTAAAGTCTAAAAAAGAGGCGAGCCATTTCTTTTGAAATGAAAGTGGAATAAGAAAGCTTAATGCGGTTGAGAAAATGGTTGGATCGCTTTTTTTGGGCCACTTTTTACCACAGAGGAGGAAGTCGCCTAACTCTTGAAGCGCAACTTCCAAAAGTAAGTTGAACTCAACTTCATTTATCTTTATAGAGCATATTATTTTATGAATAATTTATTTCTTAGAACAAAACAATACAGGTTACTTATACAAGTCTGAAACATACTAAATATAGCACTGAAGCAACTTACGAACGATCGTCCGGAACCTTGCTCGTAAGTAGGGCAGCGTCTGTATATTTGTTCATATAATGAATACGATACGATATCCTGATACGTAAAATGTAATATAAATCAGTAAAGGAAGTTCTTTACTTTGTTGGGTTTTAAATATCAAAATATATCGTTTACCACATTGTTCGAATTAGTTATCTGACTCCATTAACCAAACACAACCTACGTTCACCCAACAATGCGCGCTCGTTTCTTGATGGAAAAGATGAACAAGAATAGCCGACTTGTTTCACACGGGGGCAGATTTAATTTCATAAACAATTTAACTAAGTGAACTCCATCGAATATGGCTGAATTAGCTGAATGAGTGTCGCTCGAGTTTCTGTGTAGCCTTCTCTGAAGTTCTCTAGCTTTTTCTTCTCGGCCCACGTCTCCCCGCAAGACGCCTCGACTCCTCCCTTGGGCGTGCCAAGGAGGCCCCCCCTGGGCGTCGCGATGTCTGGAAAAACTCAAAACAAGACCGAGCGTTTCTTCGTCATCAGGGCCTTGTTCTCAAAACATCGCCTGCCATCCTCTGTCAGAGTCCTGTTTTCAAAATTCCCTAGTCAAAATATTCTGCATTTGGAACAGTGTGACCTGTTATTGAACTTAAGCCTACTCGGTAAAAATGAATGTAACTTGTATTCAATCGTATAAAGTCCTTTATAGTCAAATGTATAAAATCCTTCAACGTCCAGGGTTCCACTCTCCCGTGCATAATAGTCGGTTCTATCGTATATCAAAGGCAATGCGAATGGAAACACTCATTTCCACTTTGGGAAAGGAGAAGTCGGTCGGGAACTGCCGTTAAGGGCTCACTCAACCTAAACCCGTTCATGACCGCTCATGTGAAATGACCACTTGTTTCCGACATGATGTCCCCGTTCTCATCCGCCCCTAAGACCTCCTTCTCCATTCCGACCCTCGGACGCTCTCTCGATACGCATCGTAAATTTCCTCCCGGTTTACTGAGGCGGATCGACGCGGGCGAACAATTCTATGCGACTAAATATGTCTTGGAATTAATGACGCATGTGCCAAATACTAACGTGAAGTCGGGAGATAACGATGGCTACCCGTGGGTATATATTCTTTACGAATAGATAGATGGATGGATAGATGTCTAGATGTCTAGATAGATTGATAGATGTCTAGATAGATAGATAGATAGATGTCTAGATAGATAGATAGATGTCTAGATAGATTGATAGATAGATGTCTAGATAGATAGATGTCTAGATAGATAGATAGATGTCTAGATAGATAGATTGATAGATAGATGTCTAGATAGATAGATGTCTAGATAGATAGATTGATAGATGTCTAGATAGATAGATAGATAAATGTCTAGATAGATAGAAAGATGTCTTGATAGATGTCTAGATGTCTAGATAGATAGATATACAGTATGTCTAGATAGATATATGTCTAGATAGATATATGTCTAGATAGATAGATAGATAGATAGATAGATAGATATCTGTCTAGATAGATATATGTCTAGATAGATAGATAGATATATGTCTAGATAGATAGATAGATATATGTCTAGATAGATATATGTCTAGACAGATAGATAGATATATGTCTAGATAGATAGATAGATATATGTCTAGATAGATATATGTCTAGACAGATAGATAGATAGATAGATAGATAGATAGATAGATAGATAGATAGATAGATAGATGGATAGACAAATAGATGATAGATATTTGGATAGATAGATGGATAGATGTCGAGATAGGTAGATAGATAGATAGATAGATGGATAGATGTCTAGATAGATGTCTAGATAGGTGGATAGATGTCTAGATAGATAGATGTATAGATAGATAGATATATGTATAGATAGATAGATAGATGTCTAGATAGATGTCTGGATAGATAGATAGTGTCGTAGTGAAGACATGAGGAACTGAGATAATAATAATTTGTATTATTAATTAAATACTAGATTAATGAAATTATGTAAGAAAAGTCAGTAAAGAGACCGATGGTATGTATACAACGCACAAAAACTGTCGTACATAGAATCGGTATGGTGTTCAATTTCTTCCAGCATTATGAACATACCGAATCATCGTTTGTACGTGAAATCAATTTGTTCATACTAAACAAAAGTGTCTTACAGTGTCTGTAAACTATCATACCAGAACGGAAACAGGACCCAATTGCGTAGCGTTTACCACAGGTTTTATTGAAAGAAGGAGGAAGGGCTGCGCCCACGATCCGGTGTTCTCTGGACGCGGGAATCAAGTCGCTCTCGCACTCGGACTGTGCTCCGAACACAGAAGTGGATCTTCCGTAGTGAGCGATGGCGGTGTCAGGGACGGAAAAAAACTGGTCGGTAGCCAGGACTGGAGAGCATATCGTGGTCGGGGTCAGAAACGAGTCATAAGCAAGGACGGGAGAGTAGACGTAGTCGGGATCAAAAATGGGTTGTAAGCCGGGACGGGAGAGCAGATGTGGTCGGGATCAAAACAGGTCGTAGCCGGAGACAAACAGGAGCAAAAACGGGACAGGCGGGAGTCAGGGTCGAAAAAGGCTTGCCTTGTATAAACAGAGGTTCGCAGACGGACTGACAAGAGGGGATTGACAGGACTGGGTTTGAATAGGAACAGAAGGCCAATCAGAGCCCACAGTGATTGGCGCCAAATGAGCGGGCACAGGTAATTCACATCGGTAATCGTGACAGTAAATAGGTTATTAGATACTATTGGTAATTCTTTGCCAAGGATATAGAATATGGCTTGTATTCTTCTGACTTCTTTTTGGGTACAGTTGCTGGCCTACCGACGAACTGGATGATCGTTTGTAAGTTGAATTTGTTCGTAAGTTGCTTCAGTGCTATATTTTGTATATTCAATTATTTATATGACTATGGTTAAGGCCTGTATACGTAACCTGTATTGATTTGTACTGAAAAATGATTTGCGCATCAAAGGTTACCGTGACAACTCCACAACAGGTGGTTTGGCCCTCCCAGGAGACCGGAACCGAGAGCTGGTCCACGTCTCACCTTGCAAAGGCAGTCAGAATTTGGCCAGCCAGGAGGCAGGGAGGCATGTCCTAACACAGGGGTGTCAAACACATTTTAACTCGGGGGGCCACACGATAGAACAATCATTCTCTCTGGGGCCGGAGTAGTAGATGAAAAAGAAAAAAAAGAGAGAAAGAAATAAGAGAAAAAGAGGGAGAGAGAAGTAGAGAGGGTAGGACAATGAGAAAGAGAAAGGGAGAAAGAGAGAGAGAGAAAAGAGAAAGAAAGAGAGAGAAATGAGATGAAATGAGAAATAGAGAGAAAGTACAAAATCCAAAGAGAAAATACAAAGAGAGAAGGAGAACAAGAGAACGAGTTGAAAAAGTTAAAAAAGGGGCTTTGGAAGTGCTTAAAAAGTGCTTGAATTTCAAACGTTAATCGAAACACATAAATGCCACGTGACCATTTTCCAGTGCACCGGCAGCAAAGCCGTTAACTTCCCCTTTATTTGTTTTTTTTTTCCTGTTTTTCGCCGCGACCGTTTTGGCGTTCGATCCCTCACTTGTTGTTATTTCTCTGAGAGGAAACGAGCTCCGGGATTTATCGGTCCGTTTGCCGTTGACGTGCACCCCCTCCTCATAAAATCGGTGCAACATAGATCACGTCTTGCCAACCGGCGGCGAGCAGACAATACCATAAGGCCTATTGGTGGGAGAGGGGGGGCGGCTGAGGAGCGGCCTAGGGGCCCTGGGAACTGCAAGACGGATTTATTTGAGGCGAGGGCGCTTCTGATTGAACGTCCGCGTCGGGGGACTCGTAAGCCGCCTTTGAATTAGGCATGAGATCGGCCTCGTGCCTCCATTTGGGTCTTGTTGTTTTGGGGCGTCCGGGTTTTTATTTTCACACAAAATATCGAATTCCTAGTTCGTTTTTAGCTCCTGGCAGAGGATAAAGAATATGCTCCATGTGATTCTTCTCCCACTAAAGTCCCAGGCCTGCCGGGACCGGTTTTGGGTGTCCCGGGGTCTAGACCAGGGACCTCAGACTCCATGGAGTCAGGGGACGTGGAAGCTGAGGTCGGGCCGAATGGGCTTTTCCACTAAAATGGGAGTGTTTTATAGTTGTCCACTAGATGGCGGCGTCATGCGTACTGTAGCCCAAAATGAGTCTGAGGAAGAGTAGAAACCAAAGAGACTGAAGGATGGCAAAAAAACAGCCTTTTTCTTCCACTTTATTCCCAGACATTCTCAATAGAGGACAAAAAGGTGGGGAAATAAAATTGGGGGAAAGGAAAAGAGGGGCAAAAAAGGAGGGAAAGACAAAAAGAAGGGAAAATGTTTTTTTGGGAAAGGGAATTAAAATAGGGGAGAAAACAAGGCAAATAAGATGTGATTCTTCTCCTGTAGCTCCCCCTATATCTGTTTCAGCTCCTCCCAGAGGATAAAGAATGCACGACTACTATGAGCACTATATTCTTTTTAACGAGTGCATCCAGTAAACTCTGAAAAAATCAAAAAAAAAAGTTAAATAGGTACATATTTGATACCTGCTGATTCTTCCTCTGTTGCCCCCTTTGTAACGCTTTCAGCTCCTGGCAGGGGATAAAGAAGATGCTCCATGTGATTCTTCTCTTTTAGCTCCCTCTATATCTCTTTCAGCTCCTCCCAGAGGATAAAGAATGCACGACTACTATGAGTACTATATTATTTTTTAACAAGTGTATCGAGTGAACTGAACAATACTAGTTAAATAGATACATATTTGAGACAGAGAGACAGAGACAGAGAGACAGAGACAGAGACACAGACACAGACACAGAGAGAGAGAGAGAGAGAGAGAGAGAGAGAGAGAGAGAGAGAGAGAGAGAGAGAGAGAGAGAGAGAGAGAGAGAGAAATACAAGTACAGTGTCTTTGTGAGAGGTACCTGGCTTTGGCGACATCAAGTTGACATATTTCAACCTGCAGCTCATTTTTCTCTTGCGCTTCTCTGAGTGTTGTCTCACGGGCTGGATTCAATCCCTTAGCGGGCCTGATTTGGCCCGCGGGCCGCCTGTCTGACACCTGTGGTCCAAACGCTAATCAGTGTTTCATTTATCCCCCGCATAAAACGGAGAATCCATTTTTTCACCCCCGGGAAACGAGACCTTTCCGGCGTTTCATCCCCTTTTTCGACGGTCGTAAAACACGAAAGAAGAAAAAAGGAATACGGAAAGAAAAATCGGAGTTCCTTTGGATGTGCTATTGATTTACAAAGGGCCCACGAAAGTCCCAGACCTGCCGGGACCGGTTTTGGGTGTCCCGGGGTCTAGACCAGGGACCTCAGACTCCATGGAGTCGGGGGCCGTGGAAGCTGAGGTCGGGCTGAATGGGCTTTTCCACTAAAAAGGTATAGTGTTTTATAGTTGTCCACTAGATGGCGGTGTCATGTGTACTGTAGCCCAAAATGAGTCTAAAGAAATGTAGATATTAAGGAGACTGAAAGTGGGCAAAAAACAGCCTTTTTCTTCCACTTTATTCCCAGACATTCTCAATAAAAGACAAAAAAGGTGGGGAAATAAAAGGAGGGATAAAGATGTTTTGGGGAAAAGGAATAAAAAAGGGAAAAAGGCCAAAAAAAGAAAAGAAAGGCAAAAAGGAGGGAAAAAATGTTTTGGGCAAAAGGAATTAAATAAGGGAAAAAGAAGGCAAAACAGGCAAGAAAGACAAAAAGGGGGGGGAAAGATTTTTGGGGAAAAGGATTAAAAAAAGGAAAAAAGAAGGCAAAAAAGGAAAGAAAGACAAAAAGAAGGGGAAAAGGTTTGGAGGGGAAAGGATAAAAAAGGGAAAAAGAAGACAAAAAGGGAAAGAAAAACAAAAAGAAGGGAAAAAGATTTTTGGGGGAAAATGATAAAAAAGGAAACTAAGGGAAAAAGGACGGAAAGACTAAAAGAAGGGAAAAGGTTTTGGAGGGGAAAGGATAAAAAAGGGAAAAAGAAGACAAAAAGGGAAAGAAAAACAAAAAGAAGGGAAAAAGATTTTTGGGAGGAAAAGGATAAAAAAGGAAACTAAGGGAAAAAGGACGGAAAGACAAAAAGAAGGGAAAAGGTTTTGGAGGGGAAAGGATAAAAAAGGGAAAAAGAAGACAAAAAGGGAAAGAAAAACAAAAAGAAGGGAAAAAGATTTTTGGGAGGAAAAGGATCAAAAAGGAAACTAAGGGAAAAAGGACAGAAAGACAAAAAGAAGGGGAAAAGGTTTTGCGGGGGAAAGGATAAAAAAGGGAAAAAGAAGGCAAAAAAGGACAGAAAGACAAAAAGAAGGCAAAAAGATTTTTTGGGAAAGGAATTTTAAAAATGGAAAAAGGAGACAAAAAAGAAAGAAAAGACAAAAAGAAGGGAGACAGATTTTTGGGGGGAAAAGGAACAAAAAAGGGGGAAAAGGCAAAAAATGAATCAAAGAGAAAAAAAGACAACTGTTTTTTTTCTACTTTTAACCCAAAAATGTAACAAAATTCCCCAAATAGTCATCGATTTATTGACTAATAAAATACTACCTTTTCCTCATAGTAGTCATTTATTCTTTATCCTCTGAGAGGAGCTATAGCATGTATAAGGGAAGCAACAATTAGTTTTTTTCTAAATTCTACTCCATGGTTTTGTCGCAAAATCAGAAAAAGAATTCCTTTTTTTACCAGTCATATTTTCTCCCTATTTTCTCCTCAAAAACACAATTCCATTTCATCAATCATGTAACAAACGTAGTACTTGCAAACGTCCCCTCGCTGTTATGCGCTTGGGTCTCATCCAAGAGTTTTTTTTTTTTCCCTCGCTGATGAACGGAAAATTACAGCAAGCGTGTTTAGACAACAGGGAACGTTTGACTCATTTGTGGCCCCTTCGTGTACTTCCCTCTTGCCCTGGGGCCAAAACTGCATTTTACCCAGAAATACTAGGAAAAAAGACTGAATACTATGTATTTATATATATAGTTAAATAGTTCTGTGCTATAATGAGGAGTATGAGTCATTGATTTAAAACAATATAAAAATACAATTGTTACAACAAACCTTTTTCTCTAACTTAACAGTTTTTTTTCCTTTTTCTCTTTATTCGTTTCAATTTTTCTTCTTTTTTCTCATCTTTTCCAAGTTTTTGTATTTCTCTCGTTTTCTCTTTTGCTCTGTTTTCATTGTTGTCTGTTTCTTTCTCTTTATCTCTTATGTTGCATTCTTTTTTCCCCCCACTTTTCTTTCCATTTTTTTCCCCTCTTTTTATTTTGGTCTTTATTCCCTTTTTTCAGGTTGTTTTCCTTTATGTCTTTTGTTCTATTCCCACTTTCCCCACTGTTCTTTCATTTATTTTCCTTTTTTTGGTCTTTTTCCTTTTTTTTCAGTTTCTTTCTCTTTATCTCTTTTGTTCCATTCCCCTTCCCCACTTTTCTTTCATTTTGTTCTCCCTTTTTTTATTTTGGTCTTCATTCCCTTTTTTCAGGTTGTTTTCCTTTATGTCTTTTGTTCTATTTCCACTTTCCCCACTGTTCTTCACATTTATTTTCCTTTTTTTTTGGTCTTTTTCCTTTTTTTCAGTTTCTTTCTCTTTATCTCTTTTGTTCCATTCCCCTTTCCCCACTTTTCTTTCATTTATTTTCCTTTTTTTTGGTCTTTTTCCTTTTTTTCAGTTTCTTTCTCTTTATCTCTTATGTTGCATTCCTTTTTCCCCCACTTTTCTTTCCATTTTTTTCCCCTCTTTTTATTTTGGTCTTTATTCCCCCTTTTCAGTTTGTTTTCCTTTATGTATTTTGTTCTATTTCCACTTTCCCCACTGTTCTTTCATTTATTTTCGTTTTTTTTTGGTCTTTTTCCTTTTTTTCAGTTTCTTTCTCTTTATCTCTTTTGTTCCATTCCCCTTCCCCACTTTTCTTTCATTTTTTTCTCCCTTTTTTTATTTTGGTCTTTTTTCCTTTTTTCCAGTTTCTTTCTTTTCATCTCTTTTGTTCCACTCCCCTTTCCCTCCACTTTCCTGTCATTTTTTTTTCATTCCTTTTTATTTTTGTATTTTTTTCCTTTTTTTCCAGTTTCTTTCTCTTCATCTCCTTTGTTCCACTCCATTTCCCCCTCACTTTTCTTTCATTTTTTTCTCCCTTTTTATTTTGGTCTTTTTTCCTTTTTTCCATTTTTTTCTCTTTATCTCTTTTGTTCCACTCCCTTTCCCCCCACTTTTCTTTAAAAAAAATCTCCCTTTTTATTTTTGTCGTTTTTCCTTTTTATCCCAATTTCTTTCCCTTTATCCCTTTTCTTCTATCCTTTTTTTAACTTTTCTTTCAATTTTTTTCCCTTTTTTTCTTCTTTTTTTCTGTCAACCAGCTTCACTACGGTACACAAATCCACGGAAAACGACTCCACAAAAGGGAATAAGAAAATCCTTTGCATGGAGGCTCCGTGGAAGCATTGAAGTAGTGGCCACCTGTTAACTGCCATGTAAATATTCATACAGTATGCCAGGCTTCATGGAAATCACTCGAGTGCTAAATCAACAGCGTGACAAGGTCAGACGCGGGGAAAAAAAAAGAGAAAAAAAAACAGAAAAAAGAGAGGAAAGGAAAGAAAAACGTGAGCCCGAAATGGAAATGCTGTCCAGAAAAGCGGAATGTTTCTAGTCAGCGGTCCTACAAACGATTCTCGATCGGAGTATGTGTAGAACACAGGTGTCAAGCAGGCGGCCCGCGGGCCAAGTCAGGCCCGCTAAGGGATTGAATCCGGCCCGTGAGACAACACTCAGAGAAGCGCAAGAGAAAAACGAGCTGCAGGTTGAAATATGTCAACTCGATGTCGCCAAAGCCAGGTGCCTCTCACAAAGACACTGTACTTGTATTTCTCTCTCTCTCTCTCTCTCTCTCTCTCTCTCTCTCTCTCTCTCTCTCTCTCTTTCTTTTCCACCCCTTTTCTCTCACTCTGTCTCTTTCACTCTCTGTCTCTCTCTTTTTCTCTTCTTTTGTTGCTCTTTGTCTCTTTCTCTCTCTGTGTCTTGTTAACCTCTTTTGCTCTAACTTCCTTTTTTCCTTTTCTCTCTTTTCTCTTTCTCTCTTCCTACCCTTCGCGCTTTCTTTTCTATTTTCTCTCCTTCTGTCTTTCTATTTTTCTTTGGAGTTCTTTCTTCCTCTCCCTTTCTTTTCCCCCTCTCTCACGACTTTTTATCTCCTGTTTCTCATGCTCTCTCCCTCTCTCTCTTTTTCTTTCTTTGTCCCGCCATCTCTCCTTTTAACTCCCTCTTTCTCTTATGTCTTTATCTCTTTTTCTTTCTCTTTAATCTACTAGACCGGCCCCCGACAGAATGTTTGTTCTATCGTGTGGCCCCCGAGTTAAAGTGAGTTTGACACCCCTGATGTTTGCCTTGCAAAAGTATGCCCCCCCCCCAAAAAACAACCTTTTTTTCATATTCCCGCATATCATCCAATTTATTTCATCGTCTTATATTTACAACGCCAAAACTGAAAACCGGTCCCCTTCTCCCTGATTCCGGGAGTTCTCTGATGACTTCTGAACGATCCAATGTCCACCTAAATGACTAACAATGACAAACAGAGTGCATTCAGTCTCAGTTGAAATGCACTTGCTCTGTGAAAGGAGACACTGGAGAACAGACAGCATTACGAGGACCAAAGAACACACCGGGCAGGTCCGTTGTGGAAAAGTTCAAAGCAGGGATGTGGTACAAGAAGATTTCCCAACATTTACACATCTCTCGGAGCACTGTGCGAGCAATAATATCAATAAAATCTAACCTTTCGGCCCAAACAAGGAGAAAACTAACCAGGGAAGCGACCAAGGGACCCATGATCACATTGAATGACCTGCAGGCATATAGAACTGTCGTACTCTGAATAAATCTGCCCTTCATGGAAGAGTGAAAAGAAGAGCACGATACAATGAAAACACCATTCCCGCTGTCAAGCATGGTGGTGGCAGCATCATGCTCTCAGGCTGCTTTTTTTAGAAGGGACTGGGAAGATGGTTAGAGTTGATGGGAAGATGGATGGACCCAAATGCAGGGCGATTCTGGCAAAAAAATCTATTGGAATCCGCAAGAGACTTGGAAATGGGGTGCAAAAATAATAAGGTCCAAGCCAAAGTCCAGACCTCAATCCTATTGAGCATTTTCGGAAAGATCTTAAAAATGCTTCAGGAACTTGTTTTGCAAAGAAGAATGGGCAAATTTTGTCTGTTTCAAAAGGAGGATGAATTAAATATGAACAAAAAGGGGTCCTATATTTTTAAATTACAACATGAATTTCGGCAATATGTCCAAAAGTTTTTTGGGGGGGGGCGGTACTTTCGCAAGGCACTATAAATAAAACACATCATGGGCCGCCTCCCTGCCCGGCGGCCTTTCACGTGGAAGCGTTTACGCGCCCTGGAAATAAAACGGCAGGATTCAGCACATGTAAACACTTTAGTGGGGCCTTAAGAATCCCAACGGCCTGGAACGAAGCAGCAAGAAAATAAATATATACATTGGAACTATTTATGTTTATTTTCATCCGGAATTTTTTAAACAGAATATTTATCGAAAACGCAGAAATGATCAAGAAAAAAATGTTTTTTTTTGTACCCGTAGTACTCTTAGCAGTCGTCTATTCTTTATCCTCTGAGAGGAACTGAAACGATTATCAAGGGAGCAACAGCGGAAGAATCATGGGAATTTGTTTGGATTTTTAACTCGCTTGCTATTTCCAGGTTTTTTTTCAATTGAAGTAAAAGTGTCTTGAAAAAAGGTAGTATTTTGAAATCATTTCCATTTTTTTCCATTATCCTCTCTCTTTCTCCCAGGACCTATTCCTCTCTCTCTCCTGTATATCTCTCATCCTTTCTCTCTTTTTTCTCTTTTGTTTTCTATCTTTTACTCTCACTCTATTTTTTTGCTCTCTTTATTTCTTTCTCTTTCTTTCTTGCTCTTTTTTCTTTCTTTCTTTCTTTCTTTCTATTTTGTTCTCTCTCTCTCTCTCACTGTCTCTCTCTTTCTCTCTTTCTCTCTCTCTCCCTCTCTCTCTCTTTGTCCCTCATATGTTCATTTTCTCTCATGTGTTTTTTCTTTCTCTCCTTTTCTCCCTCTCTTTCTTCCTCTCTTCTTTCCCCTCTTTCTTTCTTTCTAACTGTTTCTCCCTTTATATCATTCTCTCTCTATTTCTTTCTCTACTTCTGTCTCTCTCTCCCCCTTTTTCTCTCACTCTCATTTTTTTGCACTTTCTTTCTTTTTCTCTGTCTTTTTTCTTTCTTTCCCTTTCTCCCTCTCTTTCTTTAACTTTTTCTTTCTTTCTTTCTCTCCCTTTCTCTCTCTGTCTTTCTCTCTCTCTCTTTGTCTGTTTCTTTTTATCTCCCTCTATCTCCCTTTTTCTCATATTCCCTCACTCTTTCTTTTATTGTTTTGCCCTTTCTTTTTCTCTCTCATTCTTTGTCTCATGTTTTGCCCTTTCTTTCTCTTTCTTTCTATCTCTCTCTATCTCTCACTCTAATTTTTTGCCCTTTATTTCTCTTTGTCTCTCTTTCCTCTTTTTATTTTACTTTCTCACTCTCTGTCTCTCACTCTCTCGTTTTTTTGCTCTTTCTTGCCTTATCTCTTTCTCTCTTTCACTCTTTCTTTCTCTGTTTGTCCCTTTCTCTCTCCATCTTTCTCTATTTCTGTCTTTATCGCTGTCTTTCTCTCCTTCTAGTAGAGCGTTTGTCGCGGGTTCGATTCCCGGGTCCCCCGGGTCGAACGTGGAAAGTGTCCTCGGGCAAGACACGGAACCCCCGATGTCCCCGACGTGCAGGTAAGCGCCCCGCGCGGCTGACTCCGCGATCGGCGTGTGAGCGTGTGCGCGAAGGGGTTGAGTGTGAAGTGCATCGTAAAGCGATCCTCCTTTAGTGGAAAATGGCCAAACAAACGAAAGAGTCAGAGGGGGGCGCTGTCGGCACATCGGGCGGGGGGTCGGCTCGCCAAATTCATCCGTTCCGCTTTGGGGGAGAACGTTCCGGTGCTCCGACATTCACATGCATACATAGGGAAAGGGAGGAGGGCGAGTGACACAAGTTAAAAAAACATTTTGGGTGTTTATTGCAACTTCAGTCTCAAAAATATTATCCAGGATTATCGATTTACAGATGCCCGTCTATCTATCTCTATCTCTCTCTCTCTATCTATCTATCCATCTATCCATCTATCTATCCATCTATCTAGACATCTATCTATCTATCTATCTTGACATCTATCTATCTATCTATCTATCTATCTATCTATCTATCTATCCATCTATCTATCCATCTAGACATCTATCTAGACATCTATCTATCCATCTATCTATCTATCTAGACATCTATCTATCTATGTATTTATCTATATATTCATCTATCTATTCATCTATCGATTCATATATCTATCTATCTATTCATCTATCGATTCATATATCTATCTATCTATCTATCTATCTATTCATCTATCCATCTATCTATCCATCTATCTATCTATCTATCTAGACATCTATCTATCCATCTATCTATCTATCTAGACATCTATCTATCCATCTATCTATCTATCTATACATCTATCTATCTATGTATATATCTATATATTCATCTATCTATTCATCTATCTATTCATCTATCGATTCATATATCTATCTAACTATCGATTCATATATCTATCTATCTATCGATTCATCTATCTATCGATTCATCTATCTATCTAGACATCTATCTATCTAGACATCTATCTATCTATCTATCTATCTATCTATCTATCTATCTATCTAGACATCTATCTAGACATCTATCTAGACATCTATCTATCTAGACATCTATCTATCTATGTATTTATCTATATATTCATCTATTCATCTATCTATTCATCTATCGATTCATATATCTATCTATCTAGACATCTATCTATCTATCTATCTATCTATCCGTCTGTCCGTCTATCTATCTATCTAGACACCTATCTATCTATCTATCTATCTATCCGTCTGTCCGTCTATCTATCTATCTAGACATCTCTCTATCCATCTATCTATCTATCTATCTATCTATCCATCTATCTATCTATCTAGACATCTATCTATCCATCTATCTATCTATCTAGACATCTATCTATCTATGTATTTATCCCGTATATATTCATCTATCTATTCATCTATCTATCTATCTATCTATCCATCTATCTATCTATCTATCTATCTATCTAGACATCTATCCATATATCTGTCTGTCTGTCTGTCTATCTATCTAGACATCTATCTATCCATTTCTGTCTATCTATCCATTTCTATCTATCTATCTTTCTAGACATATATCTATCTGTCTGTCTATCTATCTATCCACTCCTCCCTCTCTCTCACTCAGTATCTCTCTCTCTCTCTCTCTCTTGCTCTCTCTCTCTTTATCTGCTTTCTTTCGCTCTCCCGTTCCGCTCTCTCTCTCTCTCTCTCTCTCTCTCTCTCTCTCTCTCTCTCTCTCTCTCTCTCTCTCTCTCTCTCTCTCTCTCTCTCTCTCTCTCTCTCAAAAATGTTTTGTGTGAAGCAAAACCCCAAAATGTAAATGCATTGTGGAATGTTGCGAAGCAATCATGGAGTGAAGTAACAACTGAAAGGTCTTACAAGTTGATTGACTCTATGCCACACAGAGTTCCAAGAGCAGTTCCAAAAAACTGTGCTCATGCAACTCAATATTAACTTTTCTTGGAAATATAAATAGTTTTGAGGTTGTACAGTCAACAGCGCACATTGCTCATATTTTTTGGGAACCATTTTCCCAATTGCACCGCCTTCGGAGCGCGCCCATTATGAATACCAAGCCTTTTTGCCATCCGAAGGCAAACATAAGCCGCACCCCCCCCCTACAAAGAACCCATATTATTTTTTTTTGTTTTTTTTTCCCATCCCGTGTTTGAACAGACACGCGGCCGCGATCCACAGCAGATGCAAATGCCGGGAAAAGCGACATGATGGATATCGGAAGCGGGAAGGAGGGCCGGGGGATTGCGCCGGTTCCCGACCCCCACCCGCCGTGCGTCTGGCAGCTCGCTACGTAGCCTGTCATTGCTAACGGCGGGGTGTCCGTCCTCTACGTGGCGTTCGGCGAGACGAAGGGGGCGATAAATCACCGGAACACGCGCCGGACCCCTGCTTTTGCTATTTGACAAAGAGCAGAAAAGACCCCCTCGTTTTACCCGCCTAACCGGAGATTTTACGCCTTTAATTGAGTTCACTAGCCGACTTATGGCAGCCTAAAACTAGATCTACCTATACATCAGGGGTGTCAAACTCATTTAAGCTGGGGGGCCACACGATAGAACAAACATTCTCTCGGGGGCCGGTTTAGTAGATTAGAGAGAAAGAAAAAAAGAGAAAGAAATAAGAGAAAGATAGGGAGAGAAAGGTAGAGAGGGTGGGACGAAAAAGAGAAAGAGAGACAGAGAGAGAAAGCGTGAGAAACAAGAGATAAAAACAGAAATAGTGAGAGAGGGAGAGAAAGAGAGAAAGGGGAAAGACAGAAGGGCAAAGCAAGAGACAGAAAGAGAGTAAAGGAAAAAATGAAGAGAGAGCAAAAGAAGGTAAAGACAGAGAGAAAGAGACAAAAATGAAAAAAGAAAGAGAAAAAGAGACAGAGAGAGTGAAAGAGAGAGAGATAGAGTGAGAGAAAAATGAGAGAAAGAAAGAAATCAAAAGAGAAATAGAAAAAGAGAAAGAGAGGAGGAGAGAAAGAGAAAAGGGGAAGGCAAGATAAAGAGAGAGAGATAAAGAGAGGAAAGAGAGAGAATAGGTAAAAAGAAAGAGCAAATGAAGTAAAAAAGACACAGAGAGAGAGAAAGATGAAAAGAGAGACACAGAGAGTGAAAGAGAGAGAGAAAGCGAGAGAGAGAGAAAGATTGATTAGAGAGAGAGAAATACAAGTGCAGCGTTTGTGAGCGGCACCTGGCTTTGGCAACATCAAGTGGACCTATTTCAACCTACAGCTCTCTTTCTCTCTCGCTTCTCTGAGCATTGTCTCGCGGGCCGAATCCAATCCCCCTAGCGGGCCTGATCCGGCCCGCGGGCTGCCTGTTTCACACCTGTGCTCTACATAATCAACACTGTCAGGGGTCTGCGGGGGTCCCCTATATTTTTCAAGCGTCGAGCTGCTTTTCTGTGAGTAATGAGTGCAAAGGGGAACCAGTTTGTTAGGAAATTCTAAAACTAAACTTAGCCAGGTAGCTTTCTAAGTTCCTAAACAAACTAAAGGGAGTTAGCTAGAAAAAAAAGCCAGAATGTTAGCTAGTAGCATACAAAAAAATGTAAAAAGCTAGCTAGGTATCTTGCTCAGTAGCTAAAAAGACAGCTTGATAGCTAGATAGAATGGTAAACAGGTAAAAAAAAACTAAAAGAGAGCTAGATAGCTATCTCAAAGAGAAAGAAGCCATCTAAATTGAGCTCAATAACTAGAAAAAAAATAAAGCAAAATGCTAGCTCAGTAGCATGCAGAAAATGTGAAAAGATCGCTTGGTATCTTGCTCAATAGCTAAAACGATAACTTGATAGCTAGATAGAAAGGTAAACAGGCTAAAAAAACTAAAAGAGACCTACATAACTAGCTCAAAGAGTAAAAAGCCATCTAAATTGAGCTATTAGCATGCAAAAAAAATGTATAAAGCTAGCTCAAAATCTTAGCTAAAAGGTTAACAGAAAAGTAAACAGGTAAAGAAAAAAATAGCAATATGTTAGCTCGATAGCATGCAGAAAATGTAAAATGCTAGCAAGATATCTTGCTCAATTGCTCAAAAGATAGCTTGATAGCTCGATAGAAAGGTAAACAGGTAAAAAAACTAAAAGAGTAAGAAGCCATCTATCTAAATTGAGCTTGATAACTAGCAAAAAAAGCAAAATACCTAAAGGAAAAATGGGATTGTGATAGTATTATGTGAAATACACCAAATAAAAAACAATACACAGAACTTTACCTTGTTTGGAATCCGGCTCGAAGGACCAAGAACATTTCAGGTCGTTTGACTTATTATCACTCAGAATTCAATTTGGTAGATATCTGAAAGAGAAAAAAGATATGGTGGATAATAGTATTGTATTGTGACTTTTTATTTAGGTAAAGAACAAAACAACAACATCAACCGCTGAGTAACTACAGGAAACAACAAATGTCTTGCAATACAATACTGTCATGGTTGCCATGGCGCCCAATTGGCCACGCCCGTGTGTGTCACGGGTGCCGTGGTGCCCAATGGCCCCGCCTGTGTGTGTGTCACGGTTGCCATGGGGCCCAATTGGCCCCGCCCGTGTGGTGCCAGCTGCGGTCCTGACTCGGTCCTGTTTTCCTGTGATATCTCCAGTCCGGTATTGTTCCCATTTATTCTTGTCGTGTTTAATTTCAGGTTCCGGTTTAGTTTTCCGTCTGTTTTTGTCCTGTTTATTATTCTCTCCAGTTTTCGTTCCCGTATAGTTTCTCCTGTTAATTTTCGATATCCTGATCTGTTGTCAATCCTGTCTGTCCTTTCCTGTCCGGTATCAACCCCATCTGTCCGATATCAACTCGGGCAATTGGAATCGGTCTCGTCGATCTCTGGCTTCCTACCACGATATCAAAAATGAGACGTAACATTAGCTGGAGTCATTTGGAAAGAGGATAAAGAATATATGTTATTATTATATTGCTATTGTTAAGACAATTTGTCTCCTTTCAAGGTGTAGCTAATGACTCGTCCCAACCTCCACAGGCAGTTGGCCCCCTGCCGACCCTCTATTGGCCCCTGCCGACCCCCTGTCGGCCCCTGGCTGAGTGTTAATGTTCACCCTGACCCGAGTGACACCCCGCATTTGTTTTATGGATGTCCTGCAGAAGGTAGAGGCGGAGGGGGGGGTCAGGTTTTCAGGAAATTTGCTTGGCAAGGGGGCACATGCAAACAAATGTTTTGCATTCGGAGTTTGGACACGGACGGATGATTTGAAAATTGAAATCATATTCTTTGTGACGTGCTTTTATGTTATAACCGCATTATAACACATGAAATAACATAATCCTGTACACAAATGGTACAGCAACACGTGAAGGCAGGGAAAATATAACAATTGGCCTAGGCATCTATTTCTATTATGTTAAGCAGGGGTGTCAAACTCATAATAACTCGGGGGCCACACGATAGAAGAAACATTCTGCCGGGGGCCGGACTTGTAGATTAGAGAGGAAGAAAAACAGAGTGAAAAAAATAAGAAAGAATGAGAAAGAGAGAGAATGTGAGAAGCAAAAGAGACAAAAGAGAAATAGTGAGAGAAGGGGCAAGAAAGAGAGAAAGAAAGAAATACATAGAGAAATAGAAAGAGAGAAGAGAAAGAAAGAAGGGGATAGCAAGAGAGAGAGAGAGAGAGAGATAAGAGAAATTGGAAAAAAGAAAGATAGAGCAAAATAAGGTAAAAAGACAGAGAAAGAAAAACAGAGAGAAAGAAATAAGAGAGAGACAGAGAGAGAAAGAGAGAGAACATTAAAAAACAAAAAAGATCAAATAGAAATAGTGAGAGAGGGGGCAAGAAAGAGAGAGAAAGAAAGAAATCCAAAGAGAAATAGAAAAAGAGAAAGATAGGAGGAGAGAAAGAGGGAAGGGGATAGCAAGAGAGAGAGAGAGGAAGAGAGAAAAGAGAGAACATAAGGAAAAAATAAAGATAGAGCAAAAGGAAATTAAAAGACACAGAGAGAGAGAGAGAAAACAGAGAAAGAAATGAGAGAAAGAGAGAGAGAGAGAGAAAAAGATAGAGAATGTGAGAAGCAAAAGAGAAAAAAGAGAAATAGTAAGAGAGAAGAGAAAGAAAGAAGAAATAAATAAAAAGGAAGCTGCTAGAAAATTCAATACGATAAATCAAAAAAACTGTAGTATGAATAAAATTAGTTTTCATTATCATATATCATTTATATAAATACAACAAATGAAAATGAATAAATAGGTAAATAGGAACACTGGTAAAAAAAAATACGACTACTACGACTAATAATAATAATATCAATAAAAATGCACCTCATTATTATTTCAATAATATTAATACAAAATTGTTGATTGAATAATTAATATCATTTTTACGTAGACTCCACCTTTAAAAGAGCTGTATGAAAAGCAAAGTCAGAACACAAACACAACAACAGGTACCGCAACAATCGAAATGATTTTATGACTGCATCGCTAACGAACCTTCTTCCCTCCCCCCTGACATTGAAGTGGACAAACACGTCATCTTCAGGGAAAGATGGCTTAACCACTAGGAGCTCCGCCGCCACGTTTCCAATTCCCTTCAATTTCAGCCGGAATCTCCCATAATCCCGCTGAAGGGCCTCGCTTCCCTCGCAGTGACATCCCACGCCAAAGCGGCAGGCCCCGGGCCCCGCCCTCCTACGTCCCCACCCGGACCCCAACGCAAACAGATGATCCGCGGTGTAGACATATTTAATGCCTCAATAAGCGTCCCGGCTTTTATTACCACCGGGTACGTGCGATGACGGCTCCTACGCAAATAAGCGGGAAAAAAATCATCGGGAATGTCAAGCTGCTGTTGTTTTAACGCAAATGCATATGGCTGACGAAACCACTCCCCTTTCCCTGAGATGAAGAGCCGTGATTGGCTCCCGCGATTAATAGGACGGATGATACTAATCCGCCTTTCGGCATTTCAAATGTGTTTTGCGGAGAAGGATTCCCAGACGAGGGATTTTTTTTACCCCATTTCTTTATTCTTTTTTATGTGGGGGAGGAATAAGTAAACCAATATTTCATGTGATTATGACAGCAGATAGCTTTTCAATTGGTTTTCCTATAAATAATAAAAAGTATATTATTTGGAATTAACTATCTTTTTATATTTATTTTACCCAATTCATTTATGTTTTCTTATGTGTGGGAGGAATGAATAAACCAACATTTCAGGTGATGATGTTTTCATATAAATAAGAAAAAGTATTCAATTATTTGGAATGATTAACTACTTTTTTGTATATTTACTTTACCTTGTTAGTTTACTCTTTCTTAAGTGGGGGAGGAATGAATAAACCCACATTTCAGGTGATGATGTTTTCGTATAAACAATAAAAAGTATACAATTATTTGGAATCATTAACTATTTTTGTATATGTACTTTACCTTATTTGTTTACTTTTTCATTAGGGGGGAGGAATGAATAAACCAACATTTAAGGTGATGATGTTTTCGTATAAGTAATAAAAAGTATACAATTATTTGGAATTATTACTATTTTTGTATATTTACTTTACCTTATTCGGTTACGTTTTCTTAGGTGGGGGAGTAGTGAATAAACCAACATTTTAGGCGATGATGTTTTCGTATAAATAATAAAAAGTATACAATTATTTGGAATTATTAACTATTTTCGTATATTTACTTTACACTATTCGTTTACTTTTTCTTAGTTGGGGGAGGAATGAATAAACCAACATTTCAAGTGATGATGTTTTCATATACATAAAAAAAAAAGTATACAATTATTTGGAATTATTAACTATTTTTGTATATTTACTTTACCTTATTCCTTTACTTTTTCCTATGTGGGGGATGAATGAAAAAAAACAACATTAAAGGTGATGATGTATATATATATATATATATATATATATATATATATATATATATATATATATATATATATATATATATATATATATAAAGTGTACAATTATTTGGAATTAATAACTATTTTTGTATATTTACTCTACCTTATTCGTTTACCTTTTCCTATGTGGGGGGAGGAATGAATAAACCAACATTTCTGGTGATGATGTTTTTTAAATATATAATAAAAAGTATACAATTATTTGGAAATATTAATTATTTTTGTTTATTTACTTTACCTTATTCGTTTTTGTTTGTTATGTGGGGGAGGAATGAATAAACCAATACTAATTAAGACGTCAGATACCACTTCTTATTTTTTTCTAACAAAATAACTAATACAATTATTTGTAATCATCAAGCATTTTTTATATAATGTTGATTATATTTACTTTTTTTCTAATTAATTGACAAAAAAGCAAGACAGTTATTTTAAATTATTATTATATATTTTGGGATATTATTTTACTATTTTTTACATTTTATTTCGCAATATAATGTGAGGCTGCAGTACCACTGTAAGCCAAGGAGGGCACTCAAGAGGGCACTTAACATGTAAGGAAGTCGCAAGTTATTTTTTTTACAGTACTCCCAAAAAGAAAATCCAATTTTCCAGGCTAATTCTGCTAACTTGCTAGAAAAAACTCAACATTGCCGCTATTCTGCCTGCTAGCTCAAAAGCAACTCAAAGACATGGAGGCTGCAGTTCCAATTTTGGCCAAAGAGGGCAGTAATGTGTAACACAGCTGCAAACTATCAATTGCATTTTTTTTTAACAGAACTCACAAAGAGAAGGGCACATTTTCGAGGCTGATTTGCTCACTAACTCGAAAGCAACTCGTAGACATTGAGGCACCAGTTCCAGTTTTGGCCAGAGAGGACGCTAAAATTTAAAGCAGCCATGAGTTGTATAAATTGTGATTCGTTCTTTTAAAATAACTCGAGAAAAGAAAGTCACATTTTCCGAGCTAATTTACTCGAAAGCCCCTCGTAGACATCGAGGCTGCAGTACCAATTCTGGCCAAAGAGGGCAGCCATGTTTAAAGTGTAAAGTGATTATTTTCAGGGTTTTTATTCAATCCGCTCCTTCCCGCCTCCCACAGAAGGAGCGATTTCACGGCAGGGGGAGGAAAAGGGAAAGTGTGTAACGTTAATCACAACTTTAATTCGAGCCGAATTAGCATTTTGATGAACTTGCTAGTCCGACCGCCGCACTCTGGGCAACTTCAAACGACCCCCGCGCCCCCCCTGCATAGAAAATGGCGGCGTACTTAATTAAGGCGGCAGATGGGTTTGTCTTTCCGAGAGTTAATGCCAAGAAAAGATCGCATTAGAGGACCTTCCTAAACAAGACTCCCCCGATCGAAAACGGCAGCGGGGGAAACCGTTGAGGTTTTTTTTTTCAGGGAGCCCGAAAATAAAAGCCGTAATGAGGTGCGAGGCACAACAGAGGAATCTCGCCGGAATCGGAAAACTGTTTACATATTCCCGACCGATTCCGTCTCGCCCTGTGGAGTACGGATCCGCGCGGCGCTCCGTTTTTTCGTTCCCGATTGATTTCGGGTGGAATGCGGAGTTCTTTTGTTTTTCCTGGCGCGGGAATTTCGAGAATAATCGAGATATAACTGTTATGGTCGATATTTGAACGATAAATGCATGAGACCTAAAACTGTGGTAAGAAATCACCTTACGGTGGTTAGCAAAAGTACTGATCCCCCCCCCCCCCCCCCCCAAAAAAAAAAAAAAAAAAACAACTTTTTGTCAGACTGAAAATATTTGTGGAAACTACAAAGCAGGAATGAGAAACGAGACAATTTCGCAACATCCACACAACTCCCGGAGCACTGTGCGAGAGATAACCTAAAAATGGAGATAGCATAAACCCACAGCAAACCTACCAAGACCTGGACGTCCCTCAAAAACTTTCGGCCCAAACGAGGAGAAAACTAATGAAGGATTTTATTCATTAGACTATAAAGGATTTTATACAATTGAATACATATTACATGTAATGCAAAAGATATTCACTGACTGGGCTGTGGTTCGAGGTCAGGGCACCCTGGTGGAAAATGTTGTTTACAGGAACGGCGGGAACAGGACGTACGGCTGATAAGATAATCAGCACATCCAGACGCAGAAAGGCCCTGATGACGTAGAAACTCTCGGTGTTGTTTTGAGTTCCCCAGACATCGGGACTCTTCTACGAGATGGTGAAGCCCAGGGGGCTTCCTTGGCCCGCCCATGGGAGGAGTCGGCACGCCATTATGCGGGGAGAAGAGCTAAAGGACTTGAGAAAAAGGCTTCCCACAGACTCAAAAGTCGCTAATTCGACCGTTTTCAATGGAGTACACTTAGTTAAATTGTTAATGAAATTAAATCTGCCCCCGTGTGGAAATGTTGGCTTCCTGTTCATCTTTTCCCTCAAGAAACCAGTGTGCATAAATCTTTGGGTAAATGTAGGTTGTGTTTATTTAATGGAGTCTGATAACTAATCCAAACAATTTGGTAAATAGTACATTTTGATATTTAATCCCAACACTAATCAGAGAAGCAACCAAGAGGACCCTGATTGGATGACACACAGGCATAAACAGCTTAGGTGGGACGATGTGTGCATAAGAAAACAATTAGTCGTACTCTGCATAAATCTGCCTTTTATGGTAGAGCGGCAAGAAGAAAGCCCTTTCTGAAAGGATACCATAAAAAGGCCCGTTTGGCGTTGTCAAGAAACCACATGGGAAACACAAATAACATGCGGAACAAGGTGCTCTGGACATATGAGTCCAAAATTAAACTCTATGGGCTGAATGCAAAGTGTTACGTTTGGTGGACAAGTAACGCTGCAAATTGCCCTGAAAACGCCCTCCCCACTGTCAAGCATGGTGGCGGAAGCATCATACTCTAAGTTGGCTTTTCTTTAGCGGGGACTGGGAAAACCGTTCGTGTTAACAGGCAGATTGATGGAACCAAAAACTCTGGAAGAAAATATGTTAAAGTCTGGAAGAGACCTGAGAGTAGGGTCCAGGATCATCTTCGGACCCAACGCAAAGCAAAATCTACAATGAAATGGTTTGAAAGGTGTTTGGAATGGCCAACCCAAAGTCCAGATCCCAATCCTAAAAAGTGGAAAGATCTGAAAAATGCTGTGCACAAACGATCCCCATCCAACCTTTAGGAACTTGAGCTGTTTTGTGAAGAAGAATGGGTAAAAAAATGGTTTTAATGAGTTTGAAGCCTGAAATATGTCAAAAGGTTTTAAGGGGGGCAGTACCTTTGCAAGGCACAGTACTTAAGTCCCTCATTAATCCGAACTAAACCGGAGCCCTATAAATACTGTGCCATCTTTCTCCGCCCATCCACCTTTCGCTTCCATAAATAACCTCCAGGCCCCCCCTTTATATGCACCCCCACCTTACAATCCCCCCCCAACCTCAATACCAGAGATTCTCCCGCACGCTGTGAAGAATCTCCTGCAAGCTCTCCTGCTGAGAAACACAATTTGCACCACCGAAAAAAAGAAATACACAATCAAAAGTAAAAGATAGGTGCAGTTTTATAGCTAGCCAGGCGAGACCTCCCCCCCGCCGCCAGATTTGTAATAGGTATATATAGGTAAAAGTATATTGTACTTTTGGATTCTTTTCTACTGATTTGGACTCCGACTACACGATACTGAATTCACGCTTTAAAACGGCCTAGCGACAAAGTAAATCAAGCATTCTATTAAAGAATTACGGTAATTAGTTACCATGATTAATTAAAAAAAATGAGTACTGTCAAACAATGTTCCCTGTAAATTTCCACGGGTCTGAGCGTTCACACAAAGTCGGTGAGCAACGCTTGAAACAACAGTGAGCAACGGCAATCCCAAGTGTGGCAACTAAATTATTATCCAACATGTCCAAAACTTGACATCAAGTTACATTTTGCTGAGTTTCCGGCAATGCCAAATTGTTTTTCTCTTTTGAATGAATTGACCCATGTACGATTGCAAAGGTTGTACGGCCTACAAACGCCTTTCACAAGATATCCATTTCTTTTTATTTCCTGATATATTTTGTCGCATAATATTAACATTTTTGGGGGCTTATTTAGTCGCTTGTAAGATACAGAACTGTAATCACATTTTTAGTGGAAGTACAATGTTGGCAACAAAATTCACTTGATATAATTTCCAATTATATTTTTCAATTTTTTTTTTTAATTCCTTTAAAAAAATCTCATTTTGTTTATTTTTTCCGAGCTGTTACTTTTTTCTTTTTGTTCTCTATTTAATTTTTCCTACATTTTTTTCTTTTCTTTTTTTCTGGCTTTTTTCTAAAATTGTTCCTTCTTTTTCTCTTCCTTTTGTTTCTTTTTTTCTCAGCTTTTCACTACTTTTTCATTTCGGTATTTTTTTCTTTTTTGTTCGATTCCCCCCTTCATTTAAGTCATTTTGTGCATAATTCTACATAATATTTGGTCATGTTGGGATTAAAGAAGCAAAAACAACCTGAAGAGCCGTTTAGGACCCGAAAGAGCCGGTTCCTTTTAGTGAGCCGAGCCGAAGAAACCGGTTCCCCGACAAACTCTACTAACTTTACTCAACTTCGTTCTCCTTCGACTCGACTTCAAAATGCCGCATTTAGGACACGTCAGGGGAACCCGTGTATTTTTACCTTCATGCACTGTAACTTTGACCCAAGTCGCTTCTTAATTAGTAATTTTGAGCCCTGATTTTTGTGCGCTGGCTAGATTTTCTTGTGCGCTGAGAATGTGCGAGCAGTGCGCAATTGCGCACGCGCGCAGCTTAGAGGGAACACTGCTGTCAAAGTTAATCTATGTGTTAAAGCTTTAAAGCTGTTTTGACTCCCATTTGACGACTTTGACTATTAAATTAAAGTCGTTTTTGGGAGTTAACTTTACTCAGAGTTAAAGCTTCGAAGCTGTGTTAACTCCCCTTTGATCCACTTTTGAAGATAGTTTGACTTCTGAATTGAAGTAATTGTGAGTTAACTTAACTCAGGGTTAAAGCTTTAAAGCTGAGTTAACTACCCCCTTTGGCCACTTTTAAGATGGTTTGATTTAAGAATTAAAGTATTTTTTCTAGAGTTAACTTTACTCAGACTTCAAGCTTTAAAACTGCGTTAACTCCCTCCATTTGGCCACTTTTGGAGATGGTTTGACTCTTGAATTAAAGTATTTAACGGGAGTTAACTATACTCAGAGTTAAAGCTTTGAAGCTGTGTTAACTATCCCTTTAACCACTTTAGAAGATGGTGTGACTTTTGAAGTAAAAGTATTTTAGAGAGTTAACTAAGTGAAACTCAGAGTTAAACATTTACAGCTGCTTTAAATGTTGTTGACCACTTTAAACAATCTGAGTTAAATCTGTTTTAACTCCACCTTGACCTCTTTAGAAGTTGGTTTGACTATTGAAGTAGTTTTAAGGATTTAACTTACTGGTAAGTTAGGCTTTGAAGCTGTTTAACTCCCCCTAACCTCATTAAATGTTATCTGACCTTTGAATTCAAAATTATTTAAAGAGTTAACTTGTCTCCAAGCCATACTCGAAGTTAAAGTTTAAAAGTATGGTTTAAATCTATTTTTGGCCACTTGTAAACTCTGAGTTTAAGCTGTTTTAACTCCACCTTGAGTTCTTTAGAAATTGGTTTGACTATTGAAGTAGTTTTAAGGATTTAACTTAACTCAAGAATTAAACTTGGTGTTTCAGCTTTAAAGCTGATTTAACTACCCCTTGACCTCTTTAGAAGTAGGACTTAAAACAGTTTTAAGAAGTTAACTTTACTCAAAAGGTTCACTCAGAGTTAAATATGTTCAACTACTCTTTGACCACATTAAAAGTGTTTTAAAATTACAGTAATTTAGAGTTCATTTAACTCAGGGTTAAAGTTTTGCTACTGCTGTAAATCCCTCTTGTTCAGTTAACAAGTTGAATTGAGTTTTCAATTAAAGCACTTTTTCAGTTAACTTTAACTCAGAGTTAAATATCTACAAGTGCTTTAACTCTTTTTAGGTTCTATAAAACTCACTGAGTTAAAGTTTAAAAGTTGCTGTAAATCCTTCTTGACCACATAAGTTAAATCCACTTTTGAATTAAAACACTTAACCAGTTAACTTGAACTCAGAGTAAAAGCTTTCCAAATGATTTAACTCTCTATTTGAGTACTTTAACACGCTGAATAAAAGATGCTGTAAATCCCCTTTGACCATTTAAGTTCCTGAATCGACTTTTAAGTTAAAGCACTTTTAATCGGTTAACTCTAACTCCAAATTAAAACTTGACCACTGCTATAACTCTCTCTTTCAGTCCTGCAAAATTCCAAGTTACCGCTTTAAGGCTGCTGTAAATCCCCCTTGACCTCACCTAGGATGTAATGACTTTTGAATTAAAGGCCGTTTAATCAGTTAACTTTAACTCAGAGTTAAACCTTTACAGATGCTTTGAGTACTTTGAAACTCTGGGTTTAAGCTTTAAACTTGCTGTAAATCCCCTTTGTTTGCTTAAGAAGTTGAATTGCTTTTAAAAGTTATTTAATTAAATTTGCTTTTAATTAAAGAACTTTTTATCATTTAACTTTAACTCCGAATTAAAGCTTTACAACTGCTTTAACTCTCTCTTTCAGTACTACACAACTCTGCGTTAACACTTTAAAGCTGCTGTAAATCACCCTTGACCTCACCTAGGATGTAATGACTTTTGAATTAAAGGCCGTTTAATCAGTTAACTTTAACTCAGAGTTAAAACTTTACAGATGCTTTGAGTACTGGGTTAAAGCTTTAAACCTGCTGTAAATCTTCCCTTGACCATTTCAGAAGTTTAATCGACTTTTGAATTGAAGCACTTCCAATCAGTTAACATTAAAGCTTTAAATCTGAGTTATTTAACTCTTGATTTACAGTAGTTTCAAAGCTTTCATTTTTGACATCATGTCATGCTGAAGAAACGTATCTCCATTTTTGTAGTTTTTTTTCTACTTTTGCCTTGTAAGGAATGTTTAAGTCTTCATTTTTGAGTTTTTTAATCAAGTACTCAATTTTTCTTTTTTTATTTCCAACACAATAAACCACTTTTTACAGCAAGACCCAATGTATAGTGTGAAAAATGACAAAAATGGAGAATTGTTTTCATTTTACTTGACAGACGACACAGATGTATAAAAAGACGCATATGATTATCTTATACCTGATGTTTTCAGCCATGTTTTGAATGATTAATCCCCACCTAAATTAAAAAAAAAATGCCACTCATTGGCCTTCCTATAGTCCATTTGACACACGGTCGGCTTATTCTAATATCCAATTTGTGGAATTTTGCATGTGTCCGAAATGAGAAAATAATAAGGGGGCGAGGCCTAGCGAGTCAGAAGGAGAAATCTCCAATTAGGCCACAATGCAGCATCAATTTCAGGGATAATTATCTGCCTAATGAGCTCGCCGCCGTGCAACCGAGAACCCCCCCCTCCATGCTAAAGAAGCCCCCCCAAACTCCAAGCCGACCCCCCCTCTTGCTCACAAAGCAGCTCTCCATCTGAGCTCGGGCCGACTAATTAAAAATGTCCATGCGCGGCGGCGCTCGGGTTTGATTCCCGCGGTGGAAATTAATCCATCCATAAATGTGTTTGTCGGGGGCCCGGCTAGCTAGCGGCACCCGAAGATCCAGACTTGGCCCCCGGCTCGTAACGTTGTGCTCGTATCTCCTGTTTAGAATTTCAGATCGAGTCCGGTGCACAATGACCCGCAACGTCAGGGGTCGGGAACCTAAGGCTCGCGAGCCATATATGGTTCTTTTCGTGAGTACGTCTGGCTCGGAGAGAATATCAAGATGGTCTGCATTTGGTCTCCATTTATATAGCGCTTTTCAAGTCAATGAAGAACTCCCAAAGCACTTTTCCCTTTTACACACTAACTAACCGATAGCAGGCAACTACCTGCTATTGGAGGCATTAGGGATTCAGTGTCTTGCCCAAGGACACCTCGATATTGAAGGATTTTTATACATTTGACTATAAAGGATTTTTTACGATTGAACATAAGTTACATTTATTGAGTTTAATGCTGTAGTTATTTACTGACTGTGACTTTTTTTAATGAGCAGTGAAAGTTTAGGGCACCCTGGTAGGAAATATTGTTTACAGGAATGGCGGGAACGGGACGTAAGGCTGATAAGATAATCAGCACATCCAGACGCAGGAAGGCCCTGACGACGGAGGACGGCAGGCGATGTTTTGAGAAACGCTCTCCATTGTATTGAGGAACCACAGACATCGGGGCGCTCGTCTCTGAGATTGTGAAGTTCACGTTGGGCTTCGTTGGCGCGCCCACGGCAGGAGTCGGCACACCATCTTGGGGAAAGGCGTGGGCCGAGAGAAAAAGCTAGAGGACTTCAGAAGAGACTTCCCAGAGACTAAAACGTCACTAATTCGGCCATTTTCAATGGAGTACACTTACTTAAATTGCTGATGAATTTAAATCTGCCCCCGTGTGAGAATGTCGGCTTTCTTGTTCATCTTTTCCTTCAAGAAACCAGCGCGCATAAATTGTTGGGTGAATGTAGGCTGTGTTTGGTTAATGGAGTCAGATAACTAATTCGAACAATTTGGCAAACGGTACATTTTGATATAATTCTCAACAATATATAACAAAGAGGAGCCGGGAATCGAACCTGCGACCTCTTGATCCCAAGACGAGCGCTCTACCTCCTGAGCCATTGCTGCCCCAGACAACGCACATTTTCTCCAAATCATTTTATTTTGAGCACGAAAGAAGCCTAAACAACACTGATGTCATGATGCTACAGTCCAGTATAGAATGTTACCTCGTTTTGGCTCTAGATCTCCAAGAAATCCCTGATAGAGAAAGTTATTAAATACTCCATGTTCACTGTTCGTGGAGCATATCTCTGTATCATTTGTGATTGCAACATCCTTTGCTGTCTGGTAATTCTGAAAGGGGGGTGCTACATGTGTGGTCCCTTCTCAACGTTTCTTCATTTTCCTCATGTTGAGGTTTTTGAGTTTTTCCTTGCCCTCATGTTGGTTCCAGATCAGGGGATGGTGTAATAATAGTCTGAAAATAGTCTGTGTAATAACCTGTGCAGCCCTTTGAGACTCTTTCTGATTAAGGGTTATCCAAATTAAAATGACTTGACTTGACTTGACTTTTGGGACACATTATGAGGAAAACCCACAGAACAAAGTGTAAACACCAGAAACACCAGCAAGGCACCCGACTGGGAGAGCGGTAGGGATAGGTGGAGCTATGCATAGAGCTCAAGCACTCCCTTCTGTCTCTCGCCCAGGGTTGTCTGCGCCGAAGGTAAATACGTCGGTATCCTCGTTTGCGGAATTTTGTGACATTTCTACAAAAGAACCTCTTTTACTGACTGCACCTTCATGTTGCTCCAGAACATAGGAGATGATCTTCTCCAGGAAGATGTCAAATAAAATTGGAGAGAGAATGCAGCCTTGTCTCACACAGACTGTGGCTCAAAACCCTGCTCCAACGGTACCATTCATCAATATCCAACAGTTGGCATACAGTTTGTTCAATAGTCAGAACAAACATACCGTTTTAAAGAAATATGTACATTTTTTTTCACTTCTAATGAAAGGATGGAAATTTGGGGTTGAGCTTAAAACGTAATGCAGGTCTTCGTTTGAAAGTTAGCAAACTGACGTAGTGTTTAAGATAATTACAGGGCGGACACTTTTGGCGAACTCCAACATTTGAGAAACACATGACGTGATTTCATTTAGCCAAATAATTTATTCAAAGCATACTTGACACCAACAAACAGAGTTTAAATGACAGAGTGGAAATTTTAGGTTCGACTTAAATGTAATGGCGGCCTACATTCAGCAACGTTATCAATTTAACAAAAATGGAATTTATTTATTTATATATATTTTATTTCTCAACTGAAAATGACCGATATCGACGCATATGATACAGAGGGGGTAAACCAGCATATGCTGTCGGGCGTCTCGGCAACTCATCCCTTGTTGTTCTGTGGGCTTAATGTTGGGTGTCAGGTTGGGAAGAGCAAAGTGGAATGAAAGTTTGGTGAATGTGAGTGTGTTCTTGACTATAGCCACCTTCCACTAGGAGGATATGCCTTCTCATCTCATCTCATCTCATTAGCTACACCGCTTATCCTCAGTAGGGTCGCGGGGGTGCTGGAGCCCATCCCAGCAATCATCGGGCAGTGGGCAGGGGACACCCTGAATTGGTTGCCAGCCAATCGCAGGGCACACAGGGACAGACAACTCACTCGCTCATTCAGACCTAGGGACAATTCGGACCGGCCAATTCACCTGAAATGCATGTTTTTGGAATCTGGGAGGAAACCGGAGTGCCCGGAGGAAACCCACGCCTTTGGTATAGATATAAATGGATAGAATATCTCTGATGACAAACTACATTTGAGGAACACATGATGGGGCTAAATATTTATTTAGGAAACAGAAATACAAGTTTAAAAAAATGTTGAAACTTTGATAACAGGACATTTTAGTTAATCCTAAAATGTAATGTACAAAATGGTGGGCCATTATTTAGGACTTGGTAGGGTTAAATATTTGACAAATTGAAGTGTTTTTTAGTTAATTTCTGCGGACATTTTTGGCAAAACATAGCATTCGAGGAACACGCGGTGGGACATCATTTCGTCAAATAATTTGTTGACAAAAATGTGACGACAGAGTGGACATTTTTGGCTCACGAGAGGACCACAGATGTATAGAACTTGAATTCAACCAAGAAAAATAGAATTTTAATATATGTATTTTGAATTTCTAATGACAAGGTTGACATTTTAGCAAAGATTAAAATGTATTAAAGACGTGATGGGCCTTCATTTAGTAACATGGTTCACTAAGCACAGAGTGGACATTATTACCGAGCTATAGCATTTGAAGGCCACACTGTGGAAAATAATTCAGCCCGAAAATTTAATTAACAAACAAAATATTGTTTACATAAATGCAATTGTTCATTCAAGAGACAGAGCGGACATTTTGGACGAATTTATGTTTGTTAATATTATGATATGTTTTTAAATTAATATTTTAAACCAGAAATTTCCATAATTATTGATTTGTTGACGACCTAATCACGGAAAAAAAATGTAATGCGCGTGCCCGGTGGACCTTGAAACCCCGCCCACGAGCAAACCCACCCAATAGCAAAGCAGGATTGGAGGGATTTAGGACCAATAAGAGGGGAAAAGAAGGCGTGTTTTAACGCTCCCGAGAGGCAGCTTTTGGGAATCGGTCCTTGGATTCTTGTCCGACAGCAAAGCCACTCGTTGCGCCTCCTCGGTGCCTTTACGGCCCACTTTTGGCTTTTTCGGATCCGACTCCGACACCAGAGGAAAAACCGAACCGAACCGAGACGTCAAAAAAGAGGTAAGACCCGTTTGCGGGGTCTCACGTCCAAATATTACGCCACACACGCTATTTTGTGTATTAATAACAGTCATAAATAATAATATTATCATGTTCGGAAATTGTGACTAAAACATATCGTAATTTAGCACTTATTTCTAATGACAAAACAATTTTTTAAGAAAAAAGATAAAAACTAAAATATTGGGTTCTTTTGCAACCCATACAAAAACAAATTGATATATAATATCAAATGACAAAGGCCAAAGTGTATATTTTAAAGTATTCTAAAATATCAAAAGCATAATACTTAAAAAAAAGCTAAAAAATGCAGCTTCTCCAATATATATATATATATATATATATATATATATATATATATATATATATATATATATATATACTTCATATTACTCCTTTGTTACACTAGATATCAAATCAACTGTTAGGATAGTATTTTAAAGTGCTATGAATAAATAAAAATGTACCAAATGTCATTTTTAATTCATACAATTAATTGGCCTTTCATCCCTTTATTACGCAGACCTAATTGCTGTGTCATATAATATTTTAAAAACTATAAATACGTAAATAAAAACAATAAGTTTTAAAAGGCCTAAAAAAATATTTGGCTTATTTATTCCTTTGTAAGGTGATGGAGTATTTAATTTTGAAAATAAAAAAAATGCATTTTAGACTCTTTCGATCCATAACAAATGAGATCAATATTATATATGCCACTATATATATATATATATATATATATATATATATATATATATATATATATATATATATATATATATATATATATATATATATATATTTATTTATTTTTAATTTAAAAAAATAGCTAAAGTGTGCTTCAAATAAATGAAAATTAGCTTAATAGTTACAAATCAAAAGAATATTTTTTATTTAATCGTTCATTGCCGTTTTTCATCCAAGCAGAATCATTTCAAATCAATACAATTGTTCATAAATATTAAATAATACAGTTATGATTGTTTTAAGTGTCGTGTAATTTTTATAATTCCGCCATATTTAATCAATTATTTCTAATTTTTATATTTAGAAAAAAGAACATTTTAAGATTATTATTAAATATAAATCCGTATTTTAGCAGTCCAAATGAACATAATTGAGTATTTTACTATATTTTAAATCCCGGTTTTTTTATTTGGCAGGTGAAATATGCAAGAAGAATTCGCAAATCGGTTTCGAAAGGAATACCTGAAAAAGACGCACGCCGGATTGCAGAAGATTGATCTCTCATTTTAAATTATTAATCCTAAAACTCGAAATAATCATGACGCGGATTCTGCTGTGAAAGGGGGGAGAAGAGAACATCGTCACCCAACCAGAACTCGAGAAGCAGAACCGTCGGAACCATGAAGGAAAAATCCAAAACGGCGGCGAGGACGAGACGCGAAAAGGAGAATAGCGAATTTTACGAACTGGCTAAAATGTTGCCTTTACCGTCTGCCATTACGTCACAATTGGACAAAGCTTCCATCATTAGGCTCACTACAAGCTACCTCAAGATGCGGATTGTCTTCCCGCAAGGTAAACCCAGTTCGAAACATTTACTTATAAACACATTGGGAGTTCAAAACTAATATCACCTTTGACACTACTATTTAAACAAATCAATTAATACGAAAATAAACTACCTATTTTATAAATGAACGGTTTTTACATCAAAAAGTATGAAACAATAAAGACAAAAGGTGAGCCTGTGTAAAAATATTTCAAAAACTTGTGATTTCAAAGCGAAAAAACAATAAAATTTGACCTTTATATTTAAAATAAAATGATTATTTTGTAAAGAGCGCACTAAAACACCATTTTATTAGTCAACCGTTTTTATATCAGTACATATGAGCGGTAGAACGGATAAAGTCCAAAGGATTTAATTTTTTTCTTTATTTTTAAACACATTGTTAGATCAGAATTCAAGTCATGTTTATTTTTATAGCCCTTAATCACAAGGAGTCTCAAAGGGCTGCACGGACCACGGATTATTGCAAACTACAGTCTATTATGACACCATCCCCTGATCTAAGACCTATATGAATGGGGGCAAGGAAAAAAACTCTAAGCATCAACATGAGGTAAATGAATAAACATTGAGAAGGGACTGCACATGAGATAATCCCCCACAAGAATTCTCAAAGAGCTTCATGGACCACAGACTACTGCAAATTACAGACCATTCTGACACCATCCCCTGATCTAAAACCTACATGACGGCAAGGAAAAACTCAAAATCTCAACAGGAAGAAAACGAATAAACCTTCAGAAGGGGGCGCACATGAATTAACATTTAAGAATGGAAAATACCATCAGATTTATCACCACCGTTTAAAACAAATAAATTAACGAACTCTAAATCTCCAAAATAACCCTTTTTATCATTTAACTGCTTCTATATTGGAACCTGTTGAGAATATAACGAATACAGACGAAAGTTGGGCCAATTAAAAACATTTATTTCATTTTTTAGAAACTCCACGAGTCAATAGTAAACCTATAAAAATGAAAAATACCATCACATTCGTCAATACAATTTAAAACATATCAAACTCTGGACAAAAATCACGATAATAACCCCTTTTAACCGCTGATCAATTTTATATAAGAAACCTTTACGATAGAACAAATAAAGACGAAAGCTGGGCCGATTAAAAACCTTTATTTTTTAAATACTTTGTGAGTCATTATTTAACCTATAAGAATGTAAAATTCCACTTTCGTTAAAACTATTTAAAACAAACCAAATAAAGAACACAAATCAGGAGGATAAACCACATTATTTCAATCCTTTATCCTGAAACTACTAATGATAAAACAATAAAAACAAAAAGTGAGCTGATATAAAAGCATTAGAACGGTTATGAAATAATAAATATGATTTAAGAATTATAATACCATCACATTTGTCAATACCATCTAAAAGAAATCAATTCACGAATATAGATACCAACTCTTTTCAATGTTTAATATATTTCATATCGGATCTTATTTTCTATACAACAAATGAAAAAAATCAAATTTAAGTAAGGAATCGGGTAGGGTAAATAAATAAACCTTAAGGGATTCAAGATCGTTTTATTGTTGTTAACATAAAATGTCAATTATTGTTTTAGGGAGGTTTAAAAGGGACACAAAAACATGAAATATGTATATACAAAAAGGAGTAGACTATGTACATGTAATCCGTGTTAAGGATTTAATGTGGAAAATACCAACACATTCGTTGCTAGCATTTAAAACAAAATGAATTTATTTACAAAAAGCACAATAATTCTGCCTTTTTATCGGCAATACATTTTTGTATCGAATTTATTAACGATTGATCAGATTTAAGAAACAGAAAGCAAGTTAACGACTGATCCTTCAGGGTGAAAATACCAACAATTTCCTGAATTATATTTAAAACAATCCAGTGAAGTCACAAAATCACTAGAATATGCCTTTTTTATCGAAACACTTTTATATATTTTTTTTAGATTTGCAGATCATTTCATTTCATTTGCATACAATGAATAACGACGATTGGATTTGAAGAACAGATTTAGAATTATTAATTAACCTCTTGCAAAAATGGGGAAAAAATACCAACACAATCGTAACTAATATTTAAACACAAATAAATAAAATGAAGGAAAGCTGTTGTTAAATCGAAACATATGAGCAATTCTAACATAAAAATCATCACGTTTGAGAAACGGATCGGTCAGACTGTGATCTGATAGTAACTAACCTTAAAGGTTTAAAATACTATCACATTTGTCACAATAATTAAAAATAAATAAACGAATTCATATAAATCACGATAATAACCCATTTTAATCGTTCAACCGCCTTTATATCGAAACATTTTAACGATGAAGACGATCCGATTTGAGATATGTCAATAATTAGCTTTTAAGGATTGAAAAATACCAAATTTTTCGTCAATACTATTCAAAACCGAACGATTAATTCATAAAAAAACGTTCACTGTAGTCCACTTTTTTATTGTTTTAACCGTTTCGAATGAAATTAATTAACGATAAAGACGATCAGATTGGAATAACAGATCGCACAGAGCTAATCATTAACCTTGAGGTGCAAAAATACCATTAGCTTGTTTACTACTATTCAAAATAAATTTTAGATATACTTAAAACCACAATTACACGCTTTCTTTTTCATTTTTTTCGGTTTCTATCACAACCAGTTAACGATACAAGGAATAAGAAACAAAAAAGCTTGTGAGTTAATAATTCACCAAAAAGGAATAAAAAATACCAACACATTTGTATTATCATTTAAAAAATATATATTAATTCTAAAAAAATCACATGAATACCCATTTATTTCGATTAAATATATTAATACCGCAACCAATAACATTTATACCGAATAAAAAAGATCCGATTTGAGAACTGGAAAGCTAGCGAGTCCGTAATTTAACTTTGAGTATGAAAAACAACAACACATTCATAACTACAATTTAAAGTGAATACATTTTCTCTTAAAATCGTGATGATACCCTTTTTATCGTTTGAACGTTCTTATATTAACGCTAAAGACAACAAATTTGTGGAAGAATTGGGCCGATATTGAATGTCCATCATTCGAATAAAATATAAATATTTATAACACAATTTAGACACCGAAATGGAACTCAAATAGACACTCACACGAAATGGGTACATAAAAAAAATACAATATGTAAAAAAAAACTTTTCAAGAAAAATAGTAAAGGATAAAATAAAAGGAAAGAAATATATTGTTTTTATTTGTAACTCTTTTATTTTAGATTGCGCAAGAGGTGGGAAATTGAATATTTCAAGCTCACATTTCTTCAACTAAATATCTAAGATGAAATGATGAATTTTCATTCATTTTCCGAACACAATTTACTTAGGGGCCTACGGAGCTAAGAAATAGGGCTCCAACCGGGGAAAAATACCACCACATCCATAACTCGAATTTAAATCAAAGAGAAATATCAACAAAATCCCGATATTCCCCCTTTTTATCATTTAACCATTTTCAAATCACAATATACGAACACTGTAAAGAACATGAAAGGCTAGAAATGGAAGTACCGGATCAGACTGACTGTGACATGGATCGTTTCTTCGTATAGAAAAAAAAAGAACTTCCATCCTCTTTTGTGTGTTTTTTCCTTTTTTTAACATCTCGCGATATAAGAAGCATGTCTCTGCGGGCACGCGTGACTGCGAACACGACGCAGCTATTAGGGGCTGGGGAAGCGCGTGGGGCCCAGTGGGGGCCCTGCAGGGCTTGTAATCACCTTAAGCCGCTCACGGCATTTTTTGATTCCAGGAAACAGATGGGGGCGCTTTTTGCACCCCCCCCCTCCATTAAAAAGAGCCGCTCTTATTTTTTATGGGTTTATAAAAAGATGTTTTGTGTGATAAATAACACAAATTAAATAAAAGAAAATGAATAATGAGGTTAGTATTTTCTTGTATTTTCCCTGCTCAATGATACTCTATATTTAAAATAAATTCGAATTCATTTGAACGTATCTATAAAAACATTTTTTATTTTTTTAATGGAAAGATGGAAAATCATTCAAAGCAAATTTGTACTTCTATTATCTTATTCGACATAGTATGTTGTTATAAATAATAAATAATAATGGGAAACAAATGGTAAACACTCCATAGGTCATATAATAATTACAAATATTAAATATAATAATTGGAGTTTATTAAAAAATAGATTTGAAATATAATAATATATTAAATATTAAAAAGCCTCATGTTACGTTATTTTTATTAAATGGTGGTAAATAAAATGATGGGAAAATTTGAAATCTTAATCACATAATTCTCTTTTATGTTTTTTTTAGTTTTTTAAATAATTCTCTATTTTTGTCAAATAAATACATGTATAAGTATTACATAATAGCGTATTTCGATGACGTTATCTGACAAATATTGCAGAATATAATTATTTATTGGAACCGTTACCCATTTTTAACACACATTAGGTAAAATGTGGATTATTTTTTTAATACAATTCCTTTAGGAACAATATTACAAAATATTAATAAAATATGTTGAACGTAATAATTTAACAATATAGTAACATTATTTAATTAGTAGTAATAACAGGACATATATATATATATATATATATATATATATATATATATATATATATATATATATATATATATATATATATATATATATATATATTAGATGCTATTATTTTTATGTAGTTTTAGAGAAATAAATATGTAAATATATTGTAAAATAATACCAAAAAATATGAGTAATATTATAACTTTACATAAATAAAAAATAATAATTTAGCGTTTTGGATAATAAAATTAGCATAAAGTTATGCGTATTTTAAGTCACTTTTTGTTACCGTGCTGTCAAATCTTTACCCAAAAGTTTTGGAGGTTTTACTTCCGGTTTATTATACCTCATTTCAAACGTGTTTTGAATATAAATACTTCTAAATAACGTTTGTGAATGTGATCTTACATGTGAAATATACGATATGCTCATTCATAATAGGAATCACATTCAAAGTATTTTTTAATGTTATCGTTAAATAATGACTATTTCTTTCGAGTTTCCTCTATTATATCGAACACCGGGTTTTCAAAAGATGTTTTATGAATATTATGATTGTTTTTTGTAGGTTTGGGGGAGGCATGGGGCCACACAAGCCGAACCAGACCGTTGGACAATCTCGGACGTGAACTGGGCTCTCATCTATTGCAGGTCTTATTTTTGTAACTCCCGCTTTTATTTTTGTAACAACACCATTGTCTCACAAACCGATTAATATGAGTTTATTTTCAGACATTGGATGGTTTTATATTCGTTGTGGCACCGGATGGGAAAATTATGTACATTTCCGAAACCGCCTCTGTGCATTTAGGACTTTCCCAGGTCTGTTTTTTTCACATTATTCTTATCGCGATGATTAATTAATCGGAATACGTCAATAATCGGAGTTTTTCTCCACAGGTAGAGTTGACCGGAAACAGTATTTACGAATATGTGCACCCCGCAGACCACGACGAGATGACGGCCGTGCTGACGCCGCACCAGCCCTACCACTCGCATTTTGTTCAAGGTGTGGTGGTGGGGGGTGTCTCTTGACGCGTTAAAATGCGTTAAAAAACAGAGAACAAATATGAACCCTAATCACTGCTTCCGATGTATTCCGACTCATTACCCAGGTCGAGTTGCTCTATCGTGAGCGTCAAGCGCTGTAATCATTGGTACAGGTGTTAAATTGACGCAGGATTGACGCTTGCGTTAAAACATGTGTTAGAAAAGAAGAAACCTAAATATAAACACTAATCATCAGTGTCCTATTTATATTCCGACTCATTATTCGTGTCTGTTTGCTCTGTCATGAGCGTGACGGGCGACCAATCATTGGAACAGGCGGCGGTGTTAAATTGACGCGTGATTGACTTGTGCGTTAAATACGCTTTAAAAAAAAAGGGGGGTGGGGGGATACCTGGAAGCCTTTCTTTCGTATTCTTGGTCTTAAGTTACACATTTTTGCGTTGCTACTTATGGAAATTGGCAAAAACTTGTAGGTCTTAAACTGACCAAGATTGAAGCGTGGGGTGCGTTAATGACGCTGATAGAGAGAAAGAAAAGAAAAAGAAAGAAAGAGAAACTAGTGTAAGAGAGAGAAAGGAGAGATACAATAGTGAGAGAGAGCAAAAACATGTGTGCGAGAGAAAATAGTGTGAGAGAGAGAAAGAAATAAAGAAAGAAGCAAAGAAAGAAATAAAGAAGGAGAAAAAGTCAGAGAGAAAGAGAATGGAAGTGAGAGATAGTGAGAGAGAAATTGAGAGAGAAAGAGAGAAAGAAAATCACGTGTGAGGGAGCGAAAAAAATTGTGTGAGGGAGAGAAAGAGAGAGCAAATAGTGTGAGGGAGAAAGTAAGAGAAAGAAAGAAAGTGAGAGAGAAAGTATAAGGAAGTGAGACAGAAAGTGAGAGAGAAGGAAAATAGTGTGAGAAAAAGCGAGCAAGAAAGTGAGAGAGAGAAAATAGTGTGACAGAGCGAAGCAAAATAGCATGAGAGAGAGTAAGAAACAAAGAAGGAAAGAAAAAAACAAAGGAGAAATAAAGTAAGAGAGAAAGAGAAAGGAAGTGAGAGATAGTGAGAGAGAAAAAATAGTGTGAGAGAAAGTGAGAGAGAAAGAGAGAAAGAAAATCGGGTATGAGGGAGCAAAAAAAATTGTGTGAGAGAGAGAAAGAGAGAGAAAATAGTGTGAGAGAGAAAGCAGGAGAAAGAAAGAAAGTGAGAGAGAAAGTTAAAGGAATTTGAGGGAAAAAGTGAGAAAGAAAAGTGAGAGAAAGCGAGCGAGAAAGTGAGAGAGAGAAAATAGTGTGAGAGGGCGAAGTAAAATAGTGTGAGAGAGAGAAAAAAAAAGAAATAAAATAAGAAAAAAAAGAAAGAAAAAAAAGGAAGAGAAAAAAACTGGAAGAATTTTGTTGATTTCCTTGACATTCCGTTGCTCATTGCTTCGCTGCTATCAATGGAAATAAATGCTAGACGAGTCAGTGTTAAAGAAAACGCATCGAAGTCTCTGCTTCAATTTCTCGATCCTCCGTTGTTTTTTTTTACTGCGTCGCTTTTAAATGAAATGAGCAACAGACGCGTAGATGTTAAATCGATGCGTAATTGACGCCTGCGTTAATGACGTTAACGACGCTCTAAAGAAAAAAATCCAAAGGAAAAGACGATAACTGCAAAGTGTTTCGTTGATTCTTTAGATTCAGTGTCGCTTGTTGATGTTTATCCATTGAAATGACAATTTGGCAACACAAATACATATTCATATTCTAACTTTAATTACAATTAATTAATTTTAATCGAGTAAATGCATCTTTTTTTCCAGAATATGAAGTGGAGCGCTCTTTCTTCCTGAGAATGAAATGCGTGCTGGCCAAAAGAAACGCGGGGCTCACTAGTGGAGGATACAAGGTTGGGAATATTTCATAAATATATCGATTGTTCGCTAGGCCGATATTGTGACAACTATCGGTATCCGCCTTAAATAAATTACACCTTTTTTTCAGTTTATAGGATGAGAATATTTAATAAAAAATAATTAATTATTCATTAGGTCAATATTATGACAACTATCGATAATGGCATCGGCCTTTTTAGAAAAAGAGTATTTTTACTTTTTAAACATACTGATGACAGGAAGATTTGAGTTATTTTTTTGCTGCATTTCTAAGAAGGAGCTGGTTGAGTAGCGAGCGGTGCCATGTATCAATATCAGTCTGATACCAGACCTCAATTCGATATATCAGTACACACTTGTCACTGTTTCTTTTTTTGACTGTAAATTGATTTTTTTAGGGCTAAGAGTTTAAGAAGTATCAACGCCAAGTATCAATAGCCAGTTGATATCTGTCTTCAATTAAAGATATGAGTCCTCATTTGTCATAGTATATTAAAATTTTCTTTCCGAGTTTTAGTCAATAGTATTGCAATGGAATATGGTATCAAGTATCAATATTATCCAGATACCAGTTTCTTGTACATGATTCAATTGTTTGTTTGTACATGATTCAAATTGAATCGTTTCTCCGGCGCCGTCACGAATGGCAGCCACTCCAGCAGCTCCCGTGTTATTTTCGATTGTTCTCAGCTTAGGGATGCTGCTGGAAAAGTGAATTTCCCTTCGGGGATGAATAAAGTATCTATCTATCTATCTATCTATCTATCATCACTTGCCAGTGCTTTTAAAATTGTAAACTGTAGTTTTAGTTTAGGTTTGTTTATTTTTATTTATTTATGTTTTCTCATAATTTCACACTAGAAAATAGTGTGTGTGAAAGAGAAGGAATATAGTGATAAAGAGAGAGAGAAAGAAAAAGAGAGAGAAAATAGTGTGTAAGAGAGAAAGAAAATAGTGTGAGAGAAAGAAAAATAAAGAAAGCAAGAAAGCAGGACAGCAAGAAAGAAAGAGAAAGAAAGAAAGAAAAAAAGAAAGAAAGAAAGAACATACTGATGACAGTAAGATTTGAGTTATTTTTTTGCCGCAATTCTAAGAAGGAGCTGGTTGAGTAGCAGTGCCATGTATCAATATCAGGCTGATACCAGACCTCAATTCGAGGTATCAGTACACACTTGTCACTGTTTCTCTTTTTGACTGTAAATTGATTTTTTAGGGCTAAGAGTTTAAGAAGTATTAATGCCAAGTATCAATATCCAGTGATATCAGTCTTCAATTTAAGATATGAGTCCTCATTCGTCATAGTATACAGAATTTTTTTCTTTCTTAATTTTAGTCAATAGTATTGCAATGGAATATGGTATCAAGTATCAATATTATCCGGATACCAGTCTTCATCACTTGCCAGTGCTTTTTAAATTGTAAATTGTAGTTTTAGTTTAGGTTTGTTTATTTTTTATTTATTTATGTTTTCTCATAATTTCACACTAGAAAATAGTGTGTGGAAGAGAAGGAATATAGTGAAAGAGAGAGAGAGAAAGAAAGAGAGAGAGGAAATAGTGTGTCAGAGAGAAAGAAAATAGTGTGAGAGAAAGAAAAATAAAGAAAGCAAGAAAGCAGGACAGCAAGAAAGAAAGAGAAAGAAAGAAAGAAAAAAAGAAAGAAAGAAAGAACATACTGATGACAGTAAGATTTGAGTTATTTTTTTGCTGCAATTCTAAGAAGGAGCTGGTTGAGTAGCGGTGCCATGTATCAATATCAGGCTGATACCAGACCTCAATTCGAGGTATCAGTACACTCTTGTCACTGTTTCTCTTTTTGACTGTAAATTGATTTTTTTAGGGCTAAGAGTTTAAGAAGTATAAATGCCAAGTATCAATATCCAGTTGATATCAGTCTTCAATTTAAGATATAAGTCCTCATTCGTCATAGTATACTGAATTTTTTCTTTCTTAATTTTAGTCAATAGTATTGCAATGGAATATGGTATCAAGTATCAATATCATGCAGATACCAATCTTCCTCACTAGCCAGTGCTTTTTGAATTGTAAATTGTAGTTTTAGTTTAGGTTTGTTAGTTTTTTTTGTTTTTGTTTTTCATAATTCCATTCCAGGGAAATATCAGTCATGGTATCGATTACAACCATAGGTTGCTCAAAGTGGTTCGATAAAAATAATAATATTGAACATAGCAAAATTTAAAACCAAAATAATCCTGGGAAATTTTTGCTATTTTTGAAAGGTGGCCAGTTGAGTACTGATACCGAGTATTTGTTTTAGGTCGATACCAGTCCTCAAATTAAGATCTAAACTCAATTGTTTGTGTTTTTTTCAAATTGTAAATCCTTTTTTGGAAGTTTTAAATATGATATGCAGTATTGGTATTAATTTTAACAGTGGCTGCTTGTGCCAGACTGAAAATAAAGGTATAAAACATAAATTTAAAAGAAAAATTACGCCCAGAAATTTCGGTAGTGGAGAACTGATACCAGGTATTGGTATCAAGCCGTTACCAGCTCTCCTTTAGAAATATCCATTCAGTTTTTTTCAGGGTAGATTTTTTTGCAGTTTTAAGGAATATTTCAGTATAGTTTTTTTCCAAGCATTTTTCGATTTACAGTATCGGTATCGTTTATCAGGTCATCCACTGCAGCGGCTACCTGAAGATCCGCCAGTACAGCCTGGACGTGGCCCCGTTCGAGGGCTGCTACCAGAACGTCGGCCTGGTAGCGGTAGGGCATTCGCTGCCCCCTAGCGCCGTCACCGAAATCAAACTGCACAGCAACATGTTCATGTTCAGGGCCAGTCTCGACATGAAACTCATCTTTCTCGACTCCAGGTGAGACCCTGGGGGGCCAGGGACGGACAGGGGACGTCAGATGGCAATTGACAAACAGGTTAAGTGCCGAAAACGGAGATGAATGTCGAATTTTGACACTGACAATTATAGACGGCCAAGTTCAATTACCCAAACAGTTTTAGGGCAAAAAACGTCAACTAACAAATTCCCAAACAAGTTAAGTGCCAAAGGCGGGTATAAACATCCAACTTCAACCCTCCAAAGGTGCCACTGATAGTTATAGACGTCAAACCTCAATTTCCCAGTTTTAGGGCAGTTGACGGCAATAAACGATAAATAACAAATTCCCAAACAAGTTAAGTGCCAAAGACGGCTAGAAACGTTCAACCTCAAACCTCCAAAGGTGCCATAGACAGTTATAGACATCCAAATTCAATTTTCCAAACAGTTTTAGGGCAATTGACAGCAATAAACGTTATATAACAAATTCCCAAATGAGTTGAGTGCCAAAGACGGCTAAAAACGTCCAATCTCAATTCTCCAAAAGTACCGCTGACAATTATAGACGGCTAACCTCAATACCCAAACAGTTTTAGGCCAATCGACGGCAATAAACTTCAACTAACAAGTTCTCAAACAAGTTAAGTGCCAAAGGCGGCTAGAAACTTCCAGCCTCAACCCTCCAAAGGTGCCACTGACAATTATAGACGGCCAACCTCAATTACCCAAACGGTTTTAAGGCAATCAATGGCAATAAACGTCAACTAACAAGTTCCCAAACAAGTTAAGTGCCAAAGACGGCTATAAACGTCCAACCTCAATCCTCCAAAGGTGCCACTGATAGTTATAGACGTCAAATATCAATTATCCAAACCGTTTTAGGGAAAAAGTGGCAATAAACTTCAAATAACAAATTCCCAAATAAGTTAAGTGCCTAAGACTGCTATAAACGTCCAACCTCAACCCTCCAAAGGTGCCACTGATAGTTATAGACATCAAACCTCAAATATCCAAACAGTTTTAGGGAAAAAATGGCAATAAAGGTAAAATAACAAATTTCCAAACAAGTTTGGTGCCAACAATTGTTCTAAAAGTGAAATGTCAATAACGAAAACAGGTTAAGTGCCAATCATGGTAAAAAAATCAAATCTCTATCTTCCAAAGGAGCCATTGACGGCTATTAACGTCAAATTCAGATCTTTCCAAAAGGTTTTGTGGTAATTGTCAAATCTCAACCCTCTCACAAGTTTCATCAGACGTTCAACATCAATTACCTAAACAGGTATAGTGCCAAAGACGGCAAAAAACGTCAACTCTCAATTTTCCAAACAGCTTTGGTGCCAGTTATGGCATTGAATATCAAATTCCAATCTTCTCAAATCTTTTTGGGCGATAAACGTCGAACTACACTTTTCCAAATGTGCCATTGACGGCTATAAGCGTCAAATCTTATTCATCCATCTTCAATCCACTTGCCCTACCCAGGGGCACATGGAAGTCAAATCTAAATTCTCCAAACAGGTTATGTGCCAACAAAGACGATCAATGTCAAATTTGAATTTTCCAAACGGAGTTAGTGCCAATGTCGGCAATAAACGTCAAATCTCGACTTTTAAAAATTGTCAATGACGGCAATGAATGTCAAAGTTGAATACAGACGCTCCTCTATTTTCGAACATTCGTGTGCACCTTTTTCAGAGTACAGGACATTACTGTAGTGCTTCTTTCTACCGGCGTGTGGCGCTGTGAGAGGTCACCCAGAATCCACATTAAACAAGATATCCGGCTTCCTCTTCCTAGTTCATGTGTAAACATTCTATACTGTAAGACGCTAAGAACTTTTATTGTTTAATATCTCGTGCATCCATTCAATATGGTTGGTGTAAGGCGTAAAAAAGAGGCGAGCCGTTTCTTTTGAAATTAAAGTGGAATGAGAAAGCTTGATGCGGTTGAGAAAATGTTTGGGTCGCTATTTTTCGGCCACTTTTAACCATGGAAGAGAAAGTTGCCTAACTCTTGAAGCGCATCTTCCAAAAGTAGGTTGAACTCAACTTAGCTTTTTCTTTATAGAGCATATTATTTTATGAAATGTTTTTTTTTAAGTACAAAACAAGACAGGTTACTTACACAAACCTTAAACATACAAAATATAGCACTGAAGCAACATCTGAACAAATTCAACTCACGAACGATCGTCTCGTTCGTAAGTAGGGCTTCCAAAAAAAGTTAGTACCAATGACTGGGGTTTGGTAGGGTTACTTTAACTGGATTACTTTCAATTACTTTTGGATTACTCCAATACCAAATATAAAATGAAATGAAATGATCTGCATTTATACAGCACTTTTCAAGTCAATGACTTCCCAAAGCGCTTTACAATGTGCTCCACATTTCCCAATAGCGGCCTTGCAGCCATGTAAGGCGCTAACCTGCTTATTGGGAGTATTAGGGGTTCAGTGTCTTACCCAAGGACACTTCGACATGTAAGACGGACGAGCCGGGATTCGAACTGGGATCCCTTGATCCCAAGACGAGCGCTCTACCTCCTGAGCTACTGCCGCCTGCTAATAAAAGACAAAAGAAACTAAATATGAATAAAATGATGACTCACAAAACGTGGCAAGCTTTCTCTTCTGGCTTTGATCTCTTTGATCTCCGGCAAAACTAACATCAAATGCGACAGAAACAAAATGAAAATAAATCCAAACAGCTTGCCAACATCATTTTTGCCGTTCCATGTATTCCGTTACTCCCCAAGCCTGCACAAAATTTAGTCATTTTATTCATATTTAGTTTCTTTTGTCTTTTATCAGCATATTTGGTATTGGAGTAATCCAAAAGTAATTGAAAGTAATCCAGTTAAAGTAACCCTACCCAACCCTGCCAATGACAGCAATAAACGTCTAATCCCGCCAATCTGAAAGTGCCGACGACGGCGAGAAACGTCACTTTGCCGTTTTCCAACCAGTTTTGCCGTCGATCACAGCGAAAAATCTCAATTTTCCCCAAAGTGCCGATGAGGCTTTTAAAAGCCACATTTCCTTCTCCTATTCAAGTAAGCTAGCATTCAAAGGGAATTCAATCTTTCCCCCCGGCAGGGTGGCCGAGCTGACCGGCTACGAGCCGCAGGACCTGATCGAGAAGACGCTCTACCATCACGTGCACAGTTGCGACATTTTCCACCTCCGCTGCGCGCACCACCTACGTGAGTATACGGGCAAAAGCCCCGTCGCTAACGCCCTTAGCGCCGCATTGCTAATCCATTCCATTTGCTACGCTAGTCCTGGTGAAGGGGCAAGTGACTACCAAGTACTACCGATTCCTGGCCAAGCACGGCGGTTGGGTTTGGGTGCAAAGCTACGCCACCATCGTACACAACAGCCGCTCGTCCAGGCCTCACTGCATCGTCAGCGTCAATTACGTCCTCACGTGAGTCTGACCCGCTTTCCATCGATACCAAGGACCAGGGTTGCTTTTAGGTTGAGAGCTTTGGTGGCGCTCAACATCCAGATCAGGAGGAGGGACAAACTACGCCCTGCCGGACAAAAGTAGTCAAAATAGAATGAAGTCTTTTATATCTAGATCAGGGATGTCAAACTCATTTTAACTCGGGGGCCACACGATAGAACAAACATTCTGTCGGGGGCCGGACTAGTAGATAAAAGAGAAAGAAAAAGAGAGATAAAGAAATAAGAGAAAGAGGGAGGGAAAAGGAGAGAGGGCAGGACAAAGAAAGAGAAAGAGAGAGAGGGAGAGAGCGTGAGACACAAAAGAGATAAAAAGAGAAGTCGTGAGAGAGGGGGAAAGAAAGGGAGAGGAAGAAAGAAATCCAAAGAGAAATAGAAAGACAGAAGGAGAAAAAAGAGAACAGAAAGTGCAAAGGGTAGGAAGAGAGAAAGATAAAAGAGAAAAGAAAAAAGGAAATTAGCGCAAAATAAGTTAAAAAGACACAGAGAAAGAGACAAAGAGCCACAAAGGAAGAGAAAAAGAGAAACACGAGGGGGTGAAAGAGACAGAGAGTGGGAGAAAAGGGGTGGAAAAGAGAGACAGAGAGAGAGAGAGAGAGAGAGAGAGAGAGAGAGAGAGAGAGAGAGACAGACAGAGAGAGAGAGAGAGAAATAAATTCAAGTACTTTGTGAGAGGCACCTGGCTTTGGTAACATCAAGTTGACATATTTCCACCTGCAGCTTGTTTTTCTCTTGCACTTCTTCGGTCGTTGTCTCGCGGGCCGGATTCAATCCCTTAGCGGGCCTGATCTGGCCAGCGGGCCGCCTGTTTGACACCGGTGATCTAGATACATAATAGTAACTATAGTACTAATAATAAAACAGTTTTTTTTGGGAGCCTACTTTCTTCCCAATGTCCCTTTGTGTGTCTGTAACGAAAATACTAATAGATACAGCACATATCACTCCTTTGTTGCCGTATACAGTTATATACATCAAAGATACATTTTAGCTTGGTTGCCATTCATGGTAACCTAGCTAAAATAGTACTTAGACACACACACACACACACATATATATATATACATCTCATCTCATCAGCTACACCGCTTATCCTCAGTAGGGTCGCGGGGGTGCTGGAGCCCATTCCAGCAACCATCGGGCAGTGGGCAGGGGACACCCTGAACTGGTTGCCAGCCAATCGCAGGGCACACGGGGACAGACAACTCACTCGTTCAATCACACCTAGGGACAATTTGGACCTGCCAATTCACCTGCATGTTTTTGGAATGTGTGAGGAAACCGGAGTGCCCGGAGGAAACCCACGCAAGCACGGGGAGAACATACAAACTCCGCACAGGAAGTCTGGAGCTGGATTTGAACCCACGCAGGAGGTTCCCAAGACATGAACTGTGCCGCGCATGTAAAGCAGCCCTGCTAAAGTGGATCTTTGACGTCTATAGCCGTCCGGGTAGCCTAGCTAAAATGGACCTTTGACTTATATGGCAACAAGCTGTGTTATTTTAAAGTTAATTTGGCTTATGTGGCTTTTTTTCATACTCCTGGATTTTAATGACTATACGGATCTATGGCAACCAAGCTAAAATGGACCTTTGACGTAAATGGGTGCATATGGCAAAAAAATGACGTAACTCACTGAGTGCCAAAGTCACATTTTCAAGTTTTTTTTAAATGTATTCGTAAAAATCGCAAATACTGATATTAATAACAATAGTAACTGTCAAAAATCTGCTCTTTGGATACTGCCAAGGAATTATTTCATATAATCGGTAAATAGAAAGGGATCACTATATCGAGAGTTGTTATGAGAGCACCAATCACAAGCGGGCCCCTCGGAGACGGCAAGACAAACACGGGGTTTGAACCCTATCTGAAAACCAAACCGCCCGCGCAATCGATCGGCAGTGTAAGGAAAGCAAAAACGATCGGAGGGAAAACCGCCGATCAATAGCTATCTCCCGACTAGCGCGAGGTGGATTCGCCTTGTTAGCATTGGCTCGCCCGTTTAAATCCGAGAAAAAATGGAGGATTTGAGAAACAAAAACGATTCCAGTAGACCCCCGGGACACGAGTCATTCGAAATGAATCGGTTGTGAGCTGGAGATCTTGAATGAAACTGCTGAATGCTAATTAGCTCAGATAAAAACAAAATAAAATACAATGAGTACTGTTTGTGTGTAATACATTTTTATAATTAAAAAAAGCATAAATGAAAATGTAAAGAAAAATGTAATTTCATTTACCTTTAGTGTGACGCAACTTTAGCAGGTACAGTGGAGTAGCGGGTGGATGCAGAAAGCGAGGAAACAGCGGACCTACATTAAAATTCATTAAAAAACATGTGAAAATGTTCATGCCCTTTAGACTTTAATCGCCTCCTTATTTTTACGAATTGTCCTTATTGGTAACAATACGTGCGCTATTCTTAATAACCGTAAGCTTTGTTTCCATGGTTATCATGTTTATGCTTTCCTTTTAATCAAATTACATTTTTTGTAAGAGAACTTTTCAGGAAATAAATTGACATTTAAAGTGCTGTATAGTTACATTCTGTCACGGTTGCCATGGCGCCCAATTGGCGCCTCCCGTGTGGCACCAGCTGCGGCTCATTGGCTCCCTGTCACTATTTGAACCCGGTTCTGCCAATCCCCTGTGGTCAGTCCGTCAACGAACCTCTGCCCCGTAAGACGTAGGTTTCGACTCGGTCCTGTATTGTTCCCGTTTGTTTTACCTCGTTTAATTTCGGTATCCAGTTTTGTTTTCTGTCTATTTTTACCCTGTTTATTATTTTCTCCAGTTTTCGTTCCCGTCCAGTTTGACCTGTTTATTATCTATATCCTGTTTCATTATCTATCCTGTCTGTCCTGTCCTGTCCGTTATCAACGCGGGTAATTGGAATCCATCTTTTCGGTCTTTGGCTTCCTGTCTTTCCATGCCAGACCGCTGCCTAACGTGCATGACTCCCCATTTCCCGTAAAATAAAAGGCTTGTGTGAGAACCTTACGCGTTTGGGTCCTGATCCTGTTCTGGTTCATGACACATTCAGTGTACAATAAAACAATGAAACCCTAAAATCCCCTCATGTATCCCCACCCAACGACCCAAAACACAAAATACACATGCACACACAATGGGGTAAATATAATAAAAACAGAATACATAGTTATGGAAATAAAATACGATTATGGCTAGGCACAGACTAACCAAGTGAGGAAAGTGACCTGAGGGAGGCTTATCCCAATGATAGGGATGTAAGCAGTTGGCCTAAGGATTTCTTCGGCCATTGAAGCACAGCCCTACCAGCGAGGGCCTTCTCCCACATGAAGAAACACTGAAATAATACAAATCCAAATTGAGGACCAAATTGGCTGAATGCTGCTTCGCAACAGGTCCTCACCCGGGGAACAGTCAACAAACCAGAGGATCTGAGAGACCATCAGGTCTGATGTAATAACAGCAAATCACACAGATAGGCTGGCCCAAGGCCGCTAAGACTTTAAAAAACAAGTAAAAGCAGCCACTGTGAGCACACATAATGCTGAATTGTGCACGTCGTCAATGTTCTTTCTGGGAAGACCAGAGAGCAGGGCATTACAATAATCTACCAAGAGGTGGCAGTAGCTCGAGAGGTAGCGCACTCGTCTTGGTACTGAGAGTCGGGTTAAATATCGAAGTGCAACCCCTATGCCCCCGATAGGCAGGCATGGGCCTTGCATGGCTGACGCCGCTATCGGTGTGTGAGTGTGTGTGTGAATGGGTGAGTGCGATGTGCACTGTAAAGCGCTTTGGGAGGTCTTCAGTATCTTGAAAAGCGCTATATAAAAGCATGTATCATCACCTCTATGTTTGGCTAAAAGTAAAATAGGCGGACTCTGTGTATATTCTTCAGATGATAAAACCAAAATGTATATATATTTTAGATACGTAAGATAAAATTGAATTTAGGAAAACATAAAAAAAAAACATTTTTAAACAAAAGGTCTAAAGTATTTTGGGAAAAGTTTCTCTCTAACTTTCAGTGCAATTCCTTTGCTATAAGTGCAATACTCGGGTTTTAAGTGCAATATCCCTGTCAAAGTGCAATATTCCGGTGTGTATAGTTTTTATTTTAGATACTTGAATACATCATATTTCAGGTAAATACTTTATATTTTTCTATTTATTGTTTTTTTACATTGTAGATTTGGAAGGCATGGCGGCGCAGTGGTTAGCGTGTTTGCGGCACACTTCTGAGGTCATGAGATGGAACCTCCTGTGTGGAGCTTGCATGTTCTCCCTGTGCTTGCGTGGGTTTCCTCCAGACACACCGGTTTCCTCCCACATTCCAAAAACATGGATATCAGGTTGATTGGCCTAACCAAATTGTCCCTAGGTGCGAATGAGTGAGTGAGTTGTCTGTCTCTGTGTGCCCTGCGACTGGCTGGCAACCAGTTCAGAGTGTCCCCTGCCCACTACCTGAAGACAGCTAAGAAGGGCTCCAGCACCCCCGCGACCCTACTGAGGATAAGCGGTGCAGATAATGGATGGATGGATATTGTATATTTTGAAGACTGGAGCGCAACCGTAATTTTCTTGTAACAAAAAGGTGATTATGATTTGGATTTAGGACCGATGACTAAGAACTCTGTTTTGTCCTGGTTGAGCTGTAGGAATGTCTCTGCCACCCGCGACTTATTATCGAAAATCTATCTATAGGGCATGGCAATGTACAACTAGGGGTCGTCTGTCTAACTATGGAAATTTACTCAGGGTCTCCAGATAACATTATCAAGAGGAAGGCACAAACAGATTGAGAAGTAGGGGGCCTAACATTGAACCTTGGGGAGCCCCATATTTAACTTCATGGGTTCTGGAGGAACAAACATCAATACTTGCTGAGAAATGTTGTTTTTTGCGTTAGGAATCAAACCAGTTCCAAACAGGACAATAACGTGGAGCCGAAAACCTCTGATCCCACACAGTAAAGTGAAAACATCGTAAGGCGGGGTCGCCGTATCCCGGGGGTGTACTCGCTCCGAAGAGCTGTTCGTAAAACATTCCCGGACTCGCGTTCCGGGCACGAGGTGGTCCGACATTGACCCCGAGGTGGAATTCGGCTAACACAGCTGAGTTTGCACAATGGGCCCCCGCGTTATTAGCTTAGCCACGAGTCAGCAGGGCATAGATAGGATGCAACCCCGCTCGCTCTCCCCCCTCCTCGAAAGCAACTATACCTCACCAGAGCAAACAACACTCACTCCTCGGCGGCTAGTCAAACACAGCCTTTCTCCTGAGGTGTTGTACATAAAGAATGGGTCATATTTAGAGTTCTATTAGAATGGCGGGCTCCGTGGGGTCAGGGAGGGGCCACAGGGAGGGGCCACAGAGGTTTCAAATGCCAGCCAGCTGCTATTACATACTGTTGATGTGATAAGTTATAACGGGTTCGTGTTTGCCCAGCGCTTGACATGGGAGACTTGGCGCCCCCCCTTTTACTAAAGTTCACCGGGACACAGGGTTGAATTGTCATGTTTCAATTACTAGAGTCGGAAAGGTGTGTCGGATTGTTATTTTTGGTCGTATAAGGAGAGGGGTCTCCGACGTGGTGCCCGCTGGCACCAGGGTGACCCCTAAAGACAGTTGAGGTGCCTGCGGACATCTTCTGAAAATAGCTTCCCAGGTCATTGTGATTTTCTGGTGAAATGATTGTTCTTGTTGACTAAGTCTATTTAACTCTACTTTTGATAATTAGCATCATAACAACTTACCAACAACTTTAAAATTCAAATCAATCAAGTCCAGTTCATGGGCTTCATGGACAAAAAATATATATTTTCAAGCAATCAATTCGGAGAGTAGAAAGAGAATGTATTTATGTACCAAACGCATTTATTTTTTCATCTTTATTTATTGTTTTACAGGAAGTAAAACAAAGAAAATTCCAATTTTTGGGGTTTTATAAAGGAAATAAGCAAAAAATGTACAGGTTATTTTTTTAGCGACCTTTTTAGCTTTCTAGCTAGCTTTTTCCAGCTAAGATTTTACCTTTTTTGTTAATTATCAAGCTAAATGTTGGCCTCATTTCTAGCTAGCTATATAGCTTTTGTTTTGAATGGATTGTGCAAGTGTTCTGTCACCGATAAATGGTTTCACATTATCTTAAACATTTGTTTAAGAAAGTAGTCTTTATTCTCATAGATTGCAACATAGCGTGCTTTGTTTAGAACAAGATTAGATGTGGAACGTGTAATAAAAGGGGAAAACATATTTAAAAACAGTATTAGGAGAAACAGGTAATATCTACAAGGCTTGTAAACTGGCAATGTCGCCCGGACTTGGCAGAGAGAAGCCCATGATTTTCTGGTCTCTGTTGATAACAAAGTTTCTATTGAAATCCACCTAGCATACCTCATTGTGATGCTGAACTCCATGAAACCCTTCTTTTTCGTTATACTTAAAAATAACAAAAAGACAATTTATACATGAATGCTAGTAGGAATATCCATCAGATTAGGCAGAGGGCAGCTCATGATTTTCTGGGGCGTCTTGATTACTCTTTAAACTTTATGTCTGCTGCCGTCCGTCTACTTTGAGACATTTTGTTGCTTTTTTATATGGATGACTAGAAGAAAATAACTCAGCCATCTCCTCGTGCTACTAACAATAAATTGTATAATTTAGACTCTCCTTTTTTGCAGATCTATTATTTTGCCAAACGGTTTTAACAAAAAATTCAAACTGATTGACAGATTTTACCTATTTTTAATCCAAAATCGAAGTTGCATTTAATTCATATTGTACTTGTGATTTTTGTCTTATGTACGTCTCGCTTCTCGGAAATGAACGCTAGATAAACATTGTCTACTGACCTCTTACTATTGCCCCAATTCAAGTCAAAAAAACAATGTGTTAATGTTCTCCAGACCGGGCAGAGAGCCGCTGATGATTTTCTATGCGCTGTTGATGACCCCCTGTAAGGTTCTATTTGCTGCTGCCGTGCACATACCACATCGCATTATACCACTTCGCAATTCCTTTTGCCAGGAGTTCTTGATAATTTTCTGGGATCTACTGCGGTACAGCGAGTTGGCAACGTTCTCCAGATTGGGCATAGAGCAGCGGGCAATTTTCTTGGCTGTGTTGATGACTCACTGAGAGGTTGTCCTAACTGCTGCCAGTTTGGCTATGTAGAAAGACACCAGCTTCTTCAGTTCTAGGTTTTTTTTACTGGGCCTTCCCTGACAAAGTAAGATTCAACCCTCACTGGAGACAAATCTGATTTACTGCTTGCAATGAAGGCCAAAGTCTGGCACCGGTCCGGCAGCCCTTACTCATGAAGCATTCCCGACAGAAATCCCCAAAGAACCTTGGCTTCTCCGAGTCCACGAAACACATGTATACTGGATGGGTAAACCCTTAAAGACCCTGCAGAGTACGTATAACCGGTCTATTGTTCCACAGCCAAGACCATACTGCTCCTCCTGAATCAGAGATTTGACTGACTGACAGACCCTACCACAGAGACTGGAGATTTATTGGCTGTCTTAGATTTAAGATCAAGTACCAATGTGGTTAATACCACCAACCTCTATTCCATGACAGTTATTTTGAACAGCTTCAAAGGGAGTTGAAGAATAACCTACATGAAGAGTGATCACTCTCGCTTTAATATTAAATAAAACATTTTTGTTTTTTCCTGGAAATTATCTGTTGAACTGTAATAATACAACCTAATATTTTAGATGTTAAACAAGATTCTTATCCCGGTCTGAAAAAACTGAACGAATGCGCTGTGAGATTGGTTAGCAAGATTTTGACAGCTGACCGCCACCGCTTCATCCATCAAGCTTTTAAGAGGACTTAAGAAAACACGACCACAGTTGAGCACAGTAAACCTAAGGGTAAATTTGGTTATCCCGTCACTCGGCAGGGTCAAATCCTTGGAAGGGCATGAGGAATGATATTACCTTGAGATTTTCTTCTTTGCACCTAATAGTATTCTGTGTTTGTGTGTCAAAGGGACACGGAATACAAGGGTATGCAGCTGTCCCTGGACCAAATGAGCCCCACCAAGCCAGCGTTTCCTTATGCCGACAGCCTCCAGGAGGACCGGAAAAGCACCAAGACCCGTCTGACTCAATCGAAAGCAAAAGCCAGAGTCTCACCCTATCCACAGGTACTACATCTTGTTTCTAGAACTGAACAGGCAAAGCAGGTAAGACTATATAGTCACGGGAATCTTTCGCCTGCAGCAGTTTTCGGCATTCAATCCGGAGCGTTCAGAGTCGGACCAGGACAGCCAGTGGGAAGGTAGCCCACTGACGGAGGAAACCTCGCCTCAGTTGCTGGACCCGAGCGATGCAGCTGAGGCGTCGTGTGCCTACAGACTTTATCCGGACGCTGGTTCCCTGTGCTACGGTTTGGGCCTCCTCGAAGAGGACCTGGCCCAAACACAAACACGTCCACACGCTACCCCCTGCGACCGGATCCGATGTCAAAGCGGAAGATATTTCCTGGGACCGCCCCAGTCCGGGAGGGAGGTGTGGTGGGATGCCGCCCGCTCAGTGCTGGCCCTTCCGAAAGCATCTGCGGACAGCGGAGAAGGCTACGAGATCACGTCCTACCACGCCGCCTTCCACGGTGAGGAGTTCGAGTTAAGCCCAAAACCATCTGTCTCTGCAAATAGCTCTGGCTCTTCCACCCCTGGTAGCTGTTTTCTGATGTTATTATGGAACGCGCTAAGTTGTTTATGCCGTCTCTTGCCAGTGTGTCAATTGCTACCATCTGTTCAAAAATTGCCTCAAATTGAAAGCCAAGTTATTTCACAATACATGGCCCCAAACCGCTGTTAGTTGCCAAGGCCTTGTATGATTCCATATGCACGTTCACACCACAAACAGTTCATTCTGGTGATACAAAAGACACTTAAAAGCTGTCAGGAAGTAGAGATTAATCATTTTTCTCTGATTTAAACAGGACGAGGTCATTGGGATGAAGACAGCGTCATGAGTTCGCCTGACGGCGGAGGATCCGCCAGCGATTCCGGGGAGCGCTACCACGGGGACCAATTCCAGTCCAGTCCTCGAGAGCCCAGTAAAATGGAGACCCTCATTCGTGCCACACAGCAGATGATCAAAGAAGAAGAGAGCCGGATCCAGCAGCACAAACCGCCGTTGGGTGTCTCCAAAACCCACAGTCCATGTTACAACTCGTCTCTAGCCCACCACTCCCAGCTCAGCATGCCCAGCGTGGTGTGCCGGGGTCCAGGGGCCCCAAGCATTGAGCTCCCCTCCGAGCGCCTTCACCACCGGGTTAAAGCACCAGGTCCCCTGGACAATGACGAAAACACAACCAGTCCCGGCTCCTTGTCTCGCCTCAGCAGCCCGAGCTCGGACGTCATCCCCAGATCCGGTCTTACCAAAGACTACATGCAGGCGGACCTGTCCCCACACCACCCTCAACCTCAAGGGAGCCCTCTGCTCTACCCATCCCAGGACAGGCAGCCTCTAGACAGGCAAACTGCCTTCGCATTGACTGGGTACTCCTTAGAGCACCTGTACGACCCAGAGAACCTCCGGAGTTACTCTGGATTGGCCTGCGCAGGGGTCCAGTACGACATGGCGTCCCACATGAGAATGCAGGCCGAGCAGGGACACAAACCTACGTCGGTGATTATAACCAATGGGAGCTGACAATATCTAACGCCAATGGGTCTCCTTTTGTAAACCGGGGGACTGTCTGACCGTTCCTTCACATAGTCTACGGATTTAGTTCCGAAAAGCCGGCCAACTTCAGCCCGCAGAGGCGTCAAAAGTCTAGTTATACATCAAACCGATGTTTACTGCTCGAAAGTCTCACGGGCAATTGGTTTTGTTGGTTAATCTGTCTTGGATTTCCATCGGCTGTAATAGAATGTGTCACTCGAGTGCCCCCTTAACCTCCGGTGCGCAGAGACTCGGAAATAATGGTTGACTTGGCGTGGGAACGGCAAGCTTTTCCGTGATGTAAGATTATAGTGGGTACGTTTACATGCGGGCAATATTCTGATTGGAAAGGAAATATTTCCAGTATTCCTATTATGTAAACGCTCACAATAATACAGATGAGGTCTTAGTCCGACTGCGAGTGTTCTGATTGCAATGGTTGAAGAAAAAAAATTGGTCAACTACCAATTTGAGATGTCACTGAATAGTGGACGTTACAGTCGTATTTATCCATGTATAGTGTTAAACCATGCTTCTGGCTAGCCACGTTTCAGCATAAATTGTAAACAGACTTCACGGAGTCCTACTTACGTGAAGTGAACTACTTCCAGACAATTCTAATCTAGCCTTGTTGCACCCATAGCAACCACAAAAACCCGTTCAACTACTTTAGTCTTAGTGGGATGAGTTAAAAATTCAAATATACATATATATATATACATATATATATATATATAAGCATAATAATTAGCTAGAGTTTCCAAACACAAATCCTAGTACATGAAGTACAGGTTTGACTTAATTAAAGAAAAACAAATGAATTTAATTGGAATTACAATGTCTTTCAACAAGATGCACTATTTTTTTTCTCAGGTATGTTTGGGTTTGTTAAATGTCCTATTTTTTGTTAGCATACGGAAGCAAAAAGAGTAAGAGTTGTGAGAATATTGAGCTATTACTGTATAGTGGATGTCACAGTTATATACATCCATATATAGTGTTAATCCGTGAGTTTTGCTAGCCATTTACAAGCACTTCTGGTAAACAGACTGATTTGTTCGAACACAGAGCTGTTCGAGTACGCGTTTATCACTGTATAGTGAAAGTCACAGTTGTAACCATCCATGTATATAGTAAGTCTATGCTATTGGCTGGCTACGTACGATCTTGCAAACAGTCCAATTTGTTCGAATAGAGTATTTCGAGTGCCAAAGTATCACTGCATAGTGGCTATCACATTTCTATCCGTCCATATATAGTGTAAGTCCATGCTTTAGGCTAGCTACCTACGAGAACATTTTTTGAACAGACTAGACGCAGCAATGGAGCTCAGTTTTGGAGCATACAAGCCCAATGGCTTGTAGATTTTAGTGAGTGCGACGGATGAAATTATCCTTTATTTAAACTTCTGTCTCTAGGTACAATTCATTCATATCGCTCTAGAAATCCGATATTCCCTTTCCGATTGGATCATTGCCTGCATGTTAAAGTAGCCAATGGCTATTTGTATTTATTTGTCGCTAGGCAGGTTTCATTTATTCGCACCAAAACGGTTCGTTTTGGCGCAAACCCTTTTCTAGCCCAGAATTGTCTCCATATATATATATATATATATATATATATATATATATATATATATATATATATATATATATATATATATATATATATATATATATATATATATATATATATGTATATATATTGCCTTGTTTACATATCAGGATAGAAATGTCCTTTTTACCTCATGTTAGCATACGTCAAAATATGCTTTAGATCCTGCTTCACGCGCAATTTGTTTGTTTTATCGGGAAAAACTAATATGCTGAATGTTTTCTGATGTTTAATTTATAATGTAAATATCTCACGACGGGCAAGAAGTGACGAGATTATTTATTGGTTTGGAAAAACTTTGAATCTGAATACAGTTTCGAAAGAAAACTATTTGTCTGTGTCACTTTTCTCGAATTGTTTATTTCACTGATTGGTATTTTCATTATGAATTCATCTTTAAGGCAAATCTGATTTGGCTAATATTCTTTATGAAAATTTAATTCATACAATAATATCAACTTTCTTTCCAAATGATTCTAAATATTTAATATTTGCATTTTGTTTTGCATTTTAGATATGAAAAAATAACAAAATGCCAATAATTTCATATATATTTGCAGTGTATTGTTCTTTTTTTATACAAATTTTATTGCTTTATGGAACATTTATGATCATAAATAAACTGGTATCAGTACTTTGCGTCCGTATCGGGAATCACTCAATAGTCGGGTACTCGTATCGCCATTATTCTGAAAGAAAAGTGGTAAAACATCTTGCCGCGAAAAATATATACTTAAACGTAGGGTGTGTAAGTTCAAAAGCCTTTGTCAAGCCACTTATGTTGCGCGTCCACAAATGTGTCCCTATTAGATGTGCTCGAATAAAATATTCCTTTTTCATATTTTGGGGGATTTGGATTAGCATTTGGACTGTATTTGAAACAGTCCTTTCCTTATTTTCACCATTTTCATCCTACAATAAGAGAAAACCTCGAGCATGCATGCGAAATCACTGCCTCGTCTGCCCCGCCTCCTTTCCTCCAGCGTAATGCGCTCGTTGGCCGGAACACTGATGATAAAAGACAAAAGTAGAAAAAATATAGGCTCTTCAACTCAGTTGGGCATTGTAAACACACACTTAATAGAGAAAATATTTATTTTAAAACTTTTTAAGGACACCTTAAAACAAGCACCTCAACAATACGCATTTATCTTATTATTTAAATCAAATAATTCCATAAAAAAATTTAATCATAAATAAGAGTAATTTATGTTTTGCTGTATTTAAATATTTTAATCATCAAGCATTTATTCTATTTTTTATTAAAGTATTCATACAATAATCATAATAAATTATACATGTAAAAATCTTTTATCATCTTCAGAATAAAATGAAATAATATATTCTATATATATTTCTTTCTAACTTTTTCTCTTAGAACAACAACAACAAGAATTTGAAGGAAAAATAATGAAATACAAATATTTAGTTTGATTTAAATCAGTAATATTTTATTCAATAAGTAATTTGTTTTATTTTAATAATTAGTGACTTATATTTTTTGCATTTTTTAAAAATTCTATTATAAATGGTTTAATTGATTTAAAGGATTTTTTACTTTTTCTCTTCGAGCAAGACTTATAAGGGAATATATAAATAATAATAATAATAAGTAATTAGAATCATTACAAATATGTTATTTTGTCTTTTATTTCATTTTATTATTCATTTATATTTTACCAAATATTTTTGTTTAATCAGAATATATTTCGGCGCAGTGGTTAGCGCTTGTGCGGCACAGTTCATGTCATGGGAACCTCCTGCGTGGGTTCAAATCCAGCTCCAGACTTCCTGTGCGGAGTTTGTATGTTCTCCCCGTGCTAGCGTGGGTTTCCTCCGGGCACTCCGGTTTCCTCCCACGTTCCAAAAACATGCATTTCAGGTGAATTGGCCGGTCCAAATTGTCCCTAGGGGTGAATGAGCGAATGAGTTGTCTGTCCCTGTGTGCCCTGCGATTGGCTGGCAACCAGTTCAGCATGTCCCCTGCCCACTGCCCGGAGATGACTGGGATGGGCGCCAGCCCCCCCGCGACCCTAATGAGGATAAGCGGTACGGCTAATGAGATGAGATGAGATATTTCTTTAGTTATTTATTATGTTGGTGTTGGTGTATCTCTTAACCGCTAGGGTCATAAGGGTTTCCTGTAGTGAGTTTTGGGCAAGTACAGCCTGGTGCCGCCCAATTAGTAATTTATATTTTGGTATCTTTTATCTCATCTCATCTCATTAGCTGCACCGCTTATCCTCAGTAGGGCCGCGGGGGTGCTGGAGCCCATCCCAGCAATAATCGGGCAGTGGGCAGGGCACACAGGGACAGACAACTCGCTCGCTCATTTACACCTAGGGACAATTTGGACCGGCCAATCCACCTGAAATGCATGTCTTTGGAATGTGGGAGGAAACCGGAGTGAAACCCACGCAAGCACGAGGAGAACATACAAACTCCGCACAGTAAGTCCGGTAGCTGGATTTGAACCCACGCAGGAGGTTCCCACGACCTCAGAACTGTGCCGCACACGCGCTAACCACTGGGCCGCCGTGCTGCCCCTGGTATCTTTTATTTAATCACCAATTTAATTTGTCGTATTTATCAGCCACTTCTATTTTGCTATCTTTATTTCCCACTTTTTTTTCTTGAAACAACATGGTGTGAACATAAATGTATATTTTTTCTTATTTTACATGATATAGTATTTTATTTTGTCGATCAATTATATTTTGCTTATTGTTTCTATTTAGATATTTACCTATTAAATAAATAAGTCATGTCTCTTTTCTATTTTCTATTTAATCAGTGATATATTTTCTTTATTTAGTTATTTTTTCACTCGTATTTAATTACTGATTTATTTTATATAATTAACGAGCCATTTAAATGTTGCTAAATATTCTTATGTCCTACTTTTTTTGGAAATAACATTCTATAAATAATATACAAATATGAATAGTAATTCAACTGGTCATTCATTTTATTATCCAATAATTGTCAGGACCAGAACAGAGACAGGACCCACTTGCGTTGCGTTTCTCACAAGTTTTATTGGAAGAAAGAGAAAGGGTTGCACCCACAATCCGGTGATCGCTGGGCGCGGAAAGCAGGTCGCTCTGAACACGGAAGTGGGACTTCCATGGCGAGCGTTGAGGGTGTAGGGAACAGAGAAACAGGTCAGTCAGGTCAGGAGAGCAAAAATGTGGACGGGGTCGGAAACGAGTCGAAAGCCAGGAGAGGAGAGTAGACGTGCTCGGGGATCAAAAACGGGTCGAAGCCAGGGAACGGACGGGAGCAAAAAACAGGTGGGAGTCAGGGTCATAAAAGGCTTGCCTAGTGTAAACTGAGGTTCGCAGACGGACTGACAAAAGGGGACAGATAGGAGTGGGTTTAAATAGGGACAGGGCGTCAATCAGAGTCCGAGGCAGTTGGCGCCAAAGGTGATTCACATCAGTAATCATGACGATAATTTATTTTTTGATAAATATTTTTCAATTAATCATTGATTCATTTTATGAATTTGTCATTCATATTTTGCAATATATTTGGATTTAATTAGTAATCTACTTTTCATTCATTAACTATATTCTCATTGTGATATGTTTTCGTTAGAACAACATTCTATAATTAACATATAAATACTGATAATAATTTACGTTTTTCCATTTTTATTTAATCAGTTTTTGATTTTATTTTACTGATCAATCATTTAAATATTTTATGTATTACTCATTTACAGTTTGCAAATATTTTTCTATGTTTATATAATGTTTTTCTAAAATTGCATATAAAAAATACATAAAATAATAATAAAATGAAAAATATCATTGTAAAGCTTTGACACATGGAAATTGGGGATTAGACGCCTTTTCCTTAGCTAACAATAAAAAATGAATTTTAAAAAGGAAGCAATTTAACGATACCGTAATAATTGTCATAAGAAATGCTAGAAAAGCTCGCTAGCTAGCTCATTTTTTTGTGCTTCATCTGAAATATATATAATAATAACAATAAAACAAATATAATTGTAACAGTTTGACACATGTAGTTTGTGATTTCACGCCTTTTTTGTTGCTCGCATAAAAAAAAGGAATATGTTGTAAAATTTAATGAGACATATGTTTCAAACCGTAACGATCGTAAAAATAAAAAAGCTACAGAAGCTGGCTAGCTAACTGGCTGTATGTCTTTTTTCTTTTTCGCCTTTTTTACGTAGACTTTGAAAGGCAAAAAACACCAAAAAAACACATAAATGCCATCAGTCACAGCTGACGTGACGCTGTGAAGCCCTGCCAGACATTGCCGGCCGATCACAGATGCTCGGAGCGGAAAGAATCCGGCGTAAAATTGTATCTGTGTGTGCCCGATTTGTTAAATATTACCAAAGAGCTTTTCTTCTTCTTTCTTTTTTTTTTTTTGACTGATGTACCCTGCGGGCTTTTCTTTGCACTTCACGTGGGCTTGGAATGGGCCACTTGCCCAGATTTACATGCGAGCACCCCCCTAAATTGTAGCCGTGCATACCCTTGAGAGCCCTCCACCGCTGAACCACAAGTACGCTATTGTAAAACGATAAAAGTCGGTACTTTCAGACGGGAAAATATACGTACCTCGGAGGGATAATTGCTCCTTGACAGGGTTGTGTTATTGAAAGTAAGTATTTTACAGAAGAACATTTTTTTTCTTAACCGTATGGGAGCAAATTGTTCCGTAATTGATGTCCAGATTTCAGAACTATAAAGAAAAGGTCTGGATTGAACCTTTACTAGCAATAGCATATGGCTAAAAATAAATGTAGCATTTTGTCCTCAACCAAATGGAACAGATTGTATAGTAATCAAATCATCTCGGAATCGTAAGGAAAAGGAAACTCATCTTAAGTGAAATGCACTGATGGATTAGCTAGCTAGGTAGCATTAGCATGTTTATGTCCTTTCGCATTTTTGGTAATTGATGTCCAACTATAAAGAAAAGGTCTTCAAAGGTGGATTTACCTGATGGATTAGCATGTACTTGATATTTATTTGAACAATTTTTCCTGAACCATATAAAACGAATCTTCCTGTAATCAAACCATTGCAGAAACAGTGAAAAAGAAACTCATCTAAAATGAACTGCACCAGTGTATTAGCTCCTTTGCTAGCATTAGCATAGGGTTATTAATCATTAAAACATTTTTTTCCTCAACCAATCAAATGTTTTCAGAAATGTCAAGAAACAGTCTTCAAAAGGTGTTTGCGGTGATGGTTTGGCGCCTATGCTAGCATTAGCATGTGGCTAATATTAAATAAAAACATTTTGTCCTCAACTATAAGGAACAAATTGTCTGGTAATCAAAATAATTTCAGGAACAGAGAAAATAAAATTAATCTAAAGTGAATTGCATCGATGGCTTAGGGCGTTTGCAAGCGTTAGCATTTGTAAATTGTCCTGTAATTGCTGCTTGGATTTACACATGACAAATTTGTATCTGTTATTATAAACAAATGACACAATATTAAAAACACATTTATTTTATCATTGTATATATTGTAAAATTATCACCTGCAAGAAAAGCGCGGGTGGTGATGCTTTGACTTGGGATCAAAGTATGTATATCTGTTTTTCTGTTTATTTATTTTTCTGTTGGTCTTTCACAGGCAGAGGTTACCCTAGATGTAAAAAAACTCTTCCAGGCCACAACAACATTGGATATCAACACATCCTTTACCTTAGATTACACTAGATGTGAAAACTGCCCAATAAGAGGTTTTGCTGACTCGGCAGCTTTTCCAGAAAAAAACATTCAGACAGAAGTTTGCCCATCACAATTGTTAACAAGAAATCAAGTACGTCTCTCGAGAAATTAAAATGCAGAAAAAAATTACTTATCACTTATGGTTTTGATGACTCAGCAGTTATTCCCATGAAGACATTCCGATCTTTCAGCCCAGAACATTCATTTTCAACACAATGCCTTACAGTCAGTTATAAAGATAGATAGATAGATAGATAGATAGATAGATAGATAGATAGATAGATAGATAGATAGATAGATAGATAGATAGATAGATAGATAGATAGATAGATAGATAGATAGATAGATAGGTAGGTAGGTAGGTAGGTAGGTAGGTAGGTAGGTAGGTAGGTAGGTAGGTAGGTAGGTAGGTAGGTAGGTAGGTAGATAGATAGATACTTTATTCATCCCCGTAGGGAAATTCACACTTCAAACAGGTCAAACTAATTGTTAAAAGCTGCCCAAAAAAGTCGACTCAACTTTGGTTTTGCTGACTATTTTTCCCCCAGAAAGACATTCAACTCTCCCAGGCCAGACTGACATTGAATATCATCAACCTTTATAGGCAGTCAGGTAGGTTGCCCCGGTTGTGAAAAATGCCCCAAAATAAGCTGGTTTACCATTTATAGTAGTGCTGACTCAGCCTTTATTTCTATAAACACATTCCCCTCTCCCAGAAGAATGTCATCGGATATTAACACCATCTTTTACAAGTAGTCAGGTGGGTTAGCCCAGATGTGAAAACTGACCCCCAAAAAGCTGCATTTTGATTTTGCAGACTCAGTAGCTTTCCCAGAAAGACATTCCTCTCTCCCAAGCCAGACTGACATTAAATATCATCAACCTTTATAGGCAGTCAGGTAGGTTACCTCAGATGTGAAAATGCCCTTAAAGATAAGCTGGTTCACCATTTTTATAGTGTTGACTTAGCCTTTTTTTCCAGAAAGACATTCCCCTCTCCCAGAAGAATGTAATTGGATATTAACAAGTAGTCAGGTAGGTTAACCCAGAAAACTGCGCCCAAATAAGCTGACTGCATTTTTGGTTTTGCAGACTCGGACGCTTTCCTAGAAAGACATTCTGCTCTCTCAGTCCAGAACAGATTTGGCCACGATCACAATTTTTACAAACAATCAGGTAGATTGCTCTAGAGGTGAATAACCCTTATAAAAAAGGGAAATGCCCCCCAAAATTGCTTTTGCGTCTCAACACGGGTGCATGCTATATTGGCGCCAAGCCGTTCTAGTTAGCAATATTTGAGATCGTTTATTTTCTTTTTAACGTGATGAATGTTCCAACAACCGTATGCTCGCAGTGACAGATGTGTGACTGGGGAGGGGGGGTATTATAAGGGGCGGGGGGTCCCTAGAGAGGGAGGAGGGGGGCTCCTACCACTGCATGCATGCCAATGAGGAGATTCCCCCGCAGTGAGTGTCATGTTGGTGCTGGTGTTTTTCTGCAAAAGCTGCAGGAAAGGGACACAAATGAAGAAGAAGTGACTCGTTCAAGGTTGAATGGGGGTTTACAGGAAGTGGTGTACCCAGGGTGCATCTAAATTTAAAACAGGAAATCTGGCCACCTTGTACTTTTTGGGTATTACACTTGTGAAAAGAATCATTATTCTTTATTTTCATCTCATATTTCCTTTTTGTGTCTGACCACAAACACGTGTTTGAAGCAAGCGTCAGAAGCTAACCTCATGGCTGCTATGAACTGTAACACCCCCCCCCAACACCCGAGGTACAGCATGAATTTGTTCAGAGGGATCGCAACGTGAAATTGCTGTAAAGTGAGGGAAAGAAGCCTATGCTAGCAAATGCTTTCCGAACCCCACATACCAAAGATTGAAAGAAAAAATTAATATAAAGTATTACTAACATGTAATATAAGTGTAGATGAACAAGTCAAGGAATAATGACATTTTATCTCTTGATGTGACAAGACTTGAGCTGGTACGGTGGAGTCATGGGTGGATGCCTAGGAGGGAACAAAGGGTGGATTAATAATAAAACTGATAGTAAAACTTCCACTAGCTCAGATTATCATGACCTTAGAAGATTTAATTGTTTTAGTCGCTTCCTTATTGGTTACGGCCAGGTAACTTAGCAACGGTGGCTATTTGTAAGCCTTTTTTGTCTTTCTTGACAAACAAAGGCATTCCTTCCATGGTTGTCATGTTTTTTTTTGCTTTTTCCTTTAGCATCGGTGTGTCACGGTTGCCATGGTGCCCAATTGGCCCCGCCATGTGGCGCCAGTTTCTGTCACGGTTGCCAGGGGGCCCAAATGGCCTCGCCCATGGACACCTGCTGAAACTCGTTGAGAGATTGCTCCCTGCCTACTTAAACGCTGTCCTGTGAGTCGCCTTTTGTCGGAGCGTCTGCGAAACTCTTTTTTGATCCGTCAGGCCCTGAGAATCTCTGTTTTTCTTGTGTTTTTGCTCTTGTTTTGCCAAGCCCTGTGAATCTTCGTTTTTTCCTGTATTTTTGTTCCTGTTTTGCTCTCGCCACGATCTGTTTGATTTTGACCACTCCCGCGACCAACGATCTCCGGATCGGGTGTACGCTCCTTTCTCTTCTCCCCAATAAACTGTGAGTAACGTTACGCGAGTGGGTTCTGCTTCCTGTCCTGGTCCTGACACGCTGCAAAACTTATTCTAAATCTTATTCTATAGCTTAAGAGTCATCTCAGCATTAACGGGCACCGGCGTGTGTGAGACAATACTGAAATTAGATCCTAAATAACTGTGGGGAAACTTTTCCAATCTGAAATTTAGAGTAGGTCTGTTTTGTTCATAGTCACCTTAAACAATACTCATTGTATCACTCGTTATCATGATTACCGATATGCTTCACCTGTGCCCGCTCCTTTGGCCCCAACTGTCTCGGACTCTGATTGGCTCTCTGTCTCTATTTAGACCCACTCCCATCTGTCCCCTATGGTCAGTCCGTCTGCGAACCTCAGTTAACACCAGGTAAGCCTTTTTTTCGACCCTGACTCCAACCTGTTTTTTGCTCCTGTCTGTCCCCCAGCTTCGACCCATTTTTGATCCTGACCACGTCTACTCTCCCGTCACGGCTTTCGACCTTTTTTGTCCCCGACCACGTCTTCTCCCCTTTCCTGGCTTACGACTCCCTTCCGACCCCAACCATGTTTTTGCTCTCCTGTTCCAGCTACTGACCCGTTTTTCCGTTCCCAAAACCGCCATCGCTCGCCACGGAAGTCCCACTTCCGCGTTCATAGCGGCCTGCTTCCCGTGCCCAGCGATCCCCGGATCGTGGGGGCAACCCTTTCCTGTCTTCCAATAAAACTGAGAGGAACGTAACGCAAGTGGGTCCTGTCTCCGTTCTGGTCTTGACACTCGTGGCTTGCATATTTTTAAAAAACCTTTACATAAGAGTATCCATCGAACAGTTATGCTCATAAGAAACAAAGCTAGCTTAGTTTTTATCTAAGGGGCATTGTGTATTATATAGAGCCTCCAAATGGTAATTTCTTAAACAAAACAATATTGATTTAACAAATAAGCAAAAGTGCATGAAGTATTATATATACATATATATATATATATATATATATATATATATATATACATACATACATATATACACACATTTAGAGCTCTTTCAATCGAAACCAAGGTGGCGAGACGTCTGGACTGCTAATTGTGGCATTGATGCTAACAGCAGCCTGGCAGGTAGGAGACCCCCACTGCCTTTCCATTCCCTACAGAAGAATTAATAACTAATTATGTCAGGTCACTCGTCCAGATGGTCCTCTCAGATGGGCTATTGGTCTGCACCTCACCTCCAACCAGAACCCCTGACCCCGGTCGCCCGTGGCAACATGGATTCTGGGGGCCCGAAGACTTACGGGGCACACGTGAAAAAAGAGATAGAAGATGGGTATTTTTTAAGGAGAGGGGCGTGGTGGATCAGTTCTAGCTGGTTGCTTTTAAAGATTCATGAATACAAGACTCTTGGGGCGGGGTCTGTGATCTCCCTGGTTCTGCTATTACCCGCTTGGGTCCTCCCATAACGGGCAGATGGTAAGAAGCCCGACATGCGCCGCATCAATGGACACAACCTGATACTCCCTTTTCTTGTCTCATTAGGCGGCTATAGAAACATAAGAACATAATAAGGGGAGGAATTAAGTGCCCGTGTGGATGTCAAAGGGGATGCGGCATAAAGATTGGGATGAGGGCTAACAAGTGCACGCGGCACGCCTATACCCCCCCCTTTTTTTTTTCTGGCTTTGCGCCTGATTAGCGCTTTCAACCGGGCTGATGGGTAAAAGACGAGTCCTCTGGGACAGGTTGTTTTTTTTAAACAGGCACTTAAACAGGCGGGGAAGGGAAACGGAGCCACGATTAGCATTTAAACGTAGCGTGTAATTCCACAGGTAAAAGAAAATTCAAAAAACAGCTTCCGATGAATTGATAGTGTGATCAGAGTCCTGAGCTTCACGTGTCAGGACCAGAACAGAGACAAGACCCACTTGCGTACGTTTCCCTCATGTTTATTGGGAAGAAGTGAGAAGAGTGCACGCATGATCTGGTGATCGCTGTTCGCAGGGAGAAGGTTGCTCTGAACTCGGAAGTGGTACTTCGGTGACGAGCGATGTCGGTGTCGGGAGCGGAACAAACAGGTCAGTAGCCGGTACAGGAGAACCCGGGAAACAGACAGGAGCCAAAACAGAAATGAGTCAGGGTCGAAAAGCTTGCTTAGCGTAAACTGAGGTTCGCAGACGGACTGACAACAGGTGGCATAAAGAAGTGGGTTTAAATAGTGACAGGGAGACAATCAGAATCCGAGGCAGTTGGCGCCAAAGGAGCGGGCACAATTGCATCACATCTGTAATCGTGACATCATGTACAGAAAATGGTTAAAAATTTGGTGCGATCGTTGAAAGCTGAATAAAAATGGTATTCAAAAGTCTTCAAATGGATAAGGAGTATTTCTCCTTTGAAAGATTTTGTTACGTTTTTTTAAATGTACAAGAAATGACGAGAAATGCTCGACTCACGTCGAACTAAAAGAAACCGGTTTGAGAACCGCTAATGGTGATGTTGAGCATTGATGAAGAGGGAAAATGGATTGAGGCATCACCAGTTCCTTTAAGTGGAAATAACGGGGGGGGGGGAAATCTGCCAGACCCAACAAAAGCGTGCTCTGCCGGCCTCTGCTCTCAGCAATAGTCAACCGGGGATAATTGATCGCAGCTACAACCGTGCATTGCATTTAAGGCAGGCCAGAACGGCACGACTCTTGACCTAAAAGCAGTCTGCTGGTCCATTCTCACAGTAATGTGGGAAAGGGGCTAATGGATCGCGGCCGCATGAGTGCAGTTCATTTTAGACAGAAATAACAGTGAATCTTAGCTGCCGCCCGACAGAGGGATAAGGATAGAGGAAGAGATAGATGGGGATGAGTGGATAGTGAGAAGAATAAATAAAATAAATAAATAATAGATTAGGTAGATAGAAAGAAATGGCGTTAGACAGATGGATAGGGATAAAGGTGGAAATATATAATAAGGAGGGTAAAGAGAGTTACAGGTAGAAATTGAGAGATGAAGGTAGAGATAACACCTAAAGTTGGATGGAGAGGTAGACACAGTCAGAAAGATGAATGGATGAATGGGGAGATATAATTAGACTCTTAAAAGAAAGAAAAAAATACATCGAGGATATAAGTAGAGATAGATAATAAAAGAACGGATAAAAAAATAGGCTGGGATAAAGTCAGAGATGGAGAGAAATAGAGAGAAAGATATATGGATACAGAGGTAGAGACAGGGATGGAGGTAGAGAAAGATGGAGGAAGTAGAAAAAAGAACAGATACAATTAGATATGTGGTTGGATATTGATAGGAATGGATGAATGGATGGGTGGAGAAAGATATAGATAGAGAGATAGAAGGGCAGATAATAACAGAGGTAGATAGATGTAAAGAGGAATAGAAGGATATAGTGATAGAAATAGATAGGTAGCTAGGTAGATAGAGAGATAAGGGTAGATTGATGGAGAGAGGAGGATAGAGGTGGTCATATGTAACCATAGAGATAGAAATATATCGGTAGATGGAAAGAGAAATATTTTAGATATGGATAGTGATAGGAGTAGAAGGATGGAGGTAGAAATAGACCAAATAGACGAATAGAAACAGAGACATAGGTAGGGATAGAGGGATTGATAGATAAAGATGGGTTGATATAAAGATAGGAATATATTGTTTAAAAAGAGAGGGATAGAAGTGGAGATAGATAACAAGAAGAGATAAAAAACACATGGGCAGCGAGAGAGGGATGGATTGATGGAGGTAGAAGGATAAAGGTAGAGATACCTATAAGTTGTCAGGACAAGAACGGACACAGGACCCAATTGCGTAACGTTTACCACAAGTTTTATTGAAATAAAGAGAAAGGGCTGCGCCCACGATCCGGTGTTCGCTGGAGGCGGGAAGCAAGTTGCTCTCGCACTCGGATTGTGATCCAAACACAGACGTGGATCTTACGTAGCGTGCGAGGACGGTGTCAGGGACGGAAAAACTAGTCGGTAGCCGGGACTGGTAGAGCAAAGCGTGGTTGGGGTCGGAAACGAGTCGTTAGCCAGGACGGGAGAGTAGATGTAGTCGGGATCAAAAATGGGTTGTGAGCTGGGACGGGAGAGCAGACGTGGTAGGGATCAAAACAGGTAGTGGCCGGAGACAAACGGGTGCAAAAACGGGACAGGCGGGAGTCAGGGTTGAAAAAGGCTTAATTGTATAAACAGAGGTTAGCAGACGGACTGACAACAGGGGATTGACAGGACTATCAGAGCCCGCTGCGGTTGGCGCCAAATGAGCACAAGTGATTCACATGAGATAAGTAAGATCGAATCAGAGGTAAAAGTAGAGATGGAAAGAGAGAAAGAAAGGGAGAGAGGGAGGGATAGAAAGAGGGATAAAGGTAGAAATAGATTGAGAGAGGGAAAGAAAGATAGAGGTAGCGAGATATGGAGGATGGGAGATATAAAGATGGATAGATGGAGAAGTGGGGACCAGGATTGAGAGGGCTGGATAGACATAGATAGGTAGATGACTAAAGTCCAAACACAAAGGCTATAGACTAAACCTCCATTTTGTTTTGTCTTTTTGCACTCCATTTCCATGCGCAAATGAAGCTTTTCAGTCCCCGAAATCAAATTAGAACCCTTCAGTGTTCTCCCGAAAATCCAATTGAAGGACCCGAGTCCATGAAAAGCTCCCTAATTCGCCTAAAAAGATCTCACACGACCGCTATTCTCGGAGCCTGCTTTGCCTTTTCATTAGGCTCCATAAAAGCTCTTTTACAATTTGTCACTACGACCCCCCCCTTCCTCCTCCGACACCCTTTAAACTCTTTGGCAAACAGCAACTTTAGCAAAGCTCGCCGGCGGGACCAGATGACGTCTCGGGCTCCTGTTTGAGCAAATGGGGGGGGGGGGGGGGGGGGGGGGGATCAGGGGACAAAGCGGCTAAGAAGAAACCAAACAAAGAAACCTTCCAAAGGATTTCGTCTGTTTAACCACTTTCTCCCAGAAAAACCCAGACAAAAGCTAACGTCGTCGCCGTTTCGGTACGGTGTCATGGAACAATAAACGGCCGAGCATACCCGGGACTGAATGCCACCACGAACACATGTTGGGAATAAAGCCGTTACGGTTTCAGTAACGTGGTAATACGACAAATTGTTTTTTCCGTCGTTACGAAGCAGCGACCATAACTGACGGTCAAAAGAGTTACTCTGAATAAATTGCAAAAACTGCTAGCCGTAGCGAATCTACTCTTGACATCCAGATATGTTCGAGAGTAGCGCCCATAGGAGAGAAAATGTAGGTGTTGTCATGATTGCTGATTCAGGGCACCTGTGACTGATTGGCGCCAACAGCCCTGAGAGCTGATTGGTTCAGAGACTCCTTTTAAATCCTCGGCTTTCAAGAGGAAGCCGTCAGATCGTTGTGAACCTATGCTCCCAGCTAGGCAAGCTCATACCTTCCGACATTTTCCTGCCCTGTTTTCTTCTGCCTGATACCTGTTGCCGACCCGTTTCTGCCCTGATCTGCCATTTCGACCACCGACCTGTTCGCCCTCTTTCCTGCCTGATACCTGTTGCCGAACTCTTTTCTGAACTCGATACCGCATTTGCTCTCCCGTCCCGGCTAGTGACCGGTATCCCTGCTGCCTACGATTATCCTCGCTCGACACGGAAGTGCCACCTGCTACCCGTGTCAATTGATCATCGGATTGTGAAAGCAAACACGGCTCTCTTTATCAATAAAACTGAGTAAACGAACACTACTGGGTCCTGTCTCCGTTTCTGGCTTGTGACAGGTGTGTGTTACTCATCGTTGTTCTCGTTTTGTCCATGGGGTGGCGCACATTAATTTTGTGGTGTATCAAGTTTGCAATGCCGGTCGTGGCGGGCATGTATCTGACCTGGAGGGGTAAAAATGTTTTGACCGTTGCGCTACGAAAAAAAATGGTTTGTTGTTAACCCTTGTTTCGAGTGTGTTTTTTGTTGAGGAACAAGCTATGACGCAAGGTTCGAGAAGCTCCTGCTCCTCAGATACAATCACTGGTTTGAGAAGGGGTAGGATAGTCTGTTGGGCTGGATACATGATGAAAGTCCCGAATGTCTCATTTATCTTAAGTTGTTAGAGTTACACTGCAGTGTTAAACACACTTTGTTGTGTATTTTATTGTTGAACTGTTTACTTTTGTTGTGAAAAAATATTTGAAGTACAGTAGCATATGTCTTCTTGACCAGTTGTCCGACTTGAGACTGTAATTTAAGCTACAGGGTGAAACTCACTTGATATTTTTCTACTCTCGACTTTTGATGTGAAGAAAATGTTTTAAGTTCAGTTCCCGATGTTTACTTGATCAGTTTGTAAGAGTTAGGGTTAGTTCATTCAACTCACTTCATTTTGTTGACTGCTGATTGTTATTTTATTATATTGTTTACTTTTGTTGCACTTTGAGTGTATGATATATATGTATGACAAGGTTCTATAACACAAACACTTGTCTGTTCTTCTCTATTCAACTGACTCTAGTATTGCTCAGAAAATGTTCCATATTTTGGTCTTTATAAGGTGATAGAAACAGCTCCTTTGCCTGGTAACTAGTTACTTTTACTATAGAGTAATTCAGCGACAAACTCAGTTACTTTTTGGAAGAAATAGTGAGTAACTATAATTACAATTCGAAAGTAACGTGCCCAACACTGCCGATAACGCGTTGTTAAACAGGGATAATGACTCGCCGAAAGGGTTCATTGTTATAATTGGGTTATAGCCGCTAACCGGATTAGCTTGCCACTCACGTTTCTGCTCTCAGCCCCGGCTGACAAGGGACAACAAAATAGCGTTCTCGCTTTGTATGAATCGGGATGAGCTTGTAATTGGACATGAGTATTTTTGTAATGAAGTTTAGAATGCCAGTTAAGTGTCATGTGGTTAAAAGGTCGTGGTAAACACGATTTCGGAGTAGAAAGCTGTTTAATTGGTCTCATACCTAAACAGCTCATAGTGGTAACAGCAAAAACCAGCGTAACTACTTGAGTATTAGCAACGAGGGCGCTTGGCACCAGTTGAAAATTCTCATTTGTACTTTCTTTAATCCCTGCTACTTCGCGGCCTTAGTGAATCTTGGGTTAAAAATAATTCTGGGATCCATTATCCCCGGTCAATTGTTGCGAGTGGGAGCCAGCAGAGCGATTTTTTTTGTCAAGTGTTGGAGCTATTTACACTAACAAGTGAACTGCACTAATGCGGTTGTGATCCATTATCCCTGATTGCATATTGCTGTGTGGGGGGACCATCACAATACACTTCTGTCAGGCCCGGCAGCTCTTTTTTATGGTAAACTGCAAATATGCGGTCGTGATTTATTATCTCTGATCTTACACTGCTGCAAGCAAGGGTCAGCAGAAAGCCCTTTTGTCAGAATAGGTCCATTTTGGCTTTCCTGAAATAAAATTTTGAACATGATCCATTATTCCCAGCTGATTATTGGTTAGAGCAGGGCCTGGTAAAGGGCTCTTTTTTCGGTTTGGGCTGTTGAGGCATGAAATGGCGGCCGCCTAATATGAACTTCACTGTTTTGGCCATGGTCCATTATCCCCAGTAAATTATTGCCGAAAGAAAAGGCTGAGAGAGCAAATTCCTCATGTGTGGCGTCTCTTTTCTCATTCTTTCTGCTTGTGCAGGCGAGATCCATCACTCCCAGTCAACTATGTGCAGGGACCAACACAGCACATGTTAATTAAGTATTAATTTTCTTATTTTAATAGTTTGTATTGTAAAAAAAAGAAAAATACAGGGAAAATACCTGAATAATCTCAGTTGGGAATAATAGAATTAACCATAATTTGTGATAACATTTAAAATAACAAAACAACAGGAAAAATATTCAAAATTAGCATAATTATATACCAGTATTACTATTGCTTTGCATTTAAAAAATATTTTGACTGTAGTCATGACTTTGAAAGTTACATATTGAAAGTTATATTTATTATAATTTCATTATATTTATTTTTTTGAAATATAAAATACCAAAAAATCTCTTCTAACCTTATAAAAAGATTTGTTGTATTTTTTTTGTTTAAAAAAAAAAAAAAAAAATTCTGATTGAGAAAAAAAATCAAAATTTGTTTCCTTCTCATCACTCTCCCTAACAACCCAGACTAAACTTGGCCCCTCCCCTTATTATACGTAGCTTGTCTCCGACCGAGATGCATCACTCCATTTTCTTTATATTGCTATACTTCTAGCCCAAATTCCCCTTATTGGCTTCTTCTTCGGCTTCCTATTAGCAAGTGCTCGGTAATCACTCTTGCGATCTATTAGCACAATGCATCGATTAACCGATAATCCAATCACTCGCCCGTTATTGATCTTTTATAAAGCTCCCCCCGACGATAAAGCGCCGACGGCAGACGGCGAGTCAATACGCACACGAGGAGAGGACTATCCTCACACCTAATTGGCTTATGAAATAATACAAACATTTTCCCTGCACCGGCGGAAATCAATAGCGGGCCCGGCCGCCGCATTCCGATCGATCGTCAGCTCGGCCCTGATTATTTTTTTATTTTTTTTGCAGGGATAGGACTTCGACCTAAAGGGACAGTGAGTAGTATTTGCCCAATGGATGTCGCTGTGTTGTGTAGTGCAACCAAAACTAAGGCGAATAAAATCTATAGAGACTCAAGTCAACTTAAAATGCTTCCTTAACATTCCCTCTGCTGGCCCCCGTTTGCTACAAAAATCAACCGAGATAATGGATCGCAGCCCCATGGGTGCTACGTATCTTAGGCATTAAGAACAGAAAAAAGAAACACTGGGCACAACACAAATTTGCTCTCAGAGCTCCCGCTCTGAGCAATTGTTGACTTGGGATAATGGATTACGGTCAAAACAAAGTATTTCATTATAGGCAAGCCACAATGACACGTTTCAGTGGGACCGAACAGATTTTTGAAAAAGTAGTCTGCTGGTCCCTGCTCTCAGCAATAGTTTGCTGGGGAATAACACATCAAGGCCACAACATTATATTTTATCAAAACAACCCCTTCTGACAAATATACTTTCTGTCGGTCCCCACTTGCAGTAATATGTAATCAGGGAAAACGGATTGAGGCCTCACCAGTTCTTTTAGGTGGAAATAACGGGGGGAAAATCAGCCAACAAAAGTGTGCTCTGCTGGCCTCTACTCTGAGCAATAGTCAACAGGGGATAATTGATCGTGCATTTCACCTAAGGAAGGCCAGAACGGCACTACTCTTGACTGAAAAGCAGTCTGCTGGTCCATTCTCACACTAATGTGGGAAATGGCTAATGGATCGCCGCTGCATAAGTGCAGTTTATTTCATGCAGGAATAACGGTGAATAAAAGCCACCAGGCTCGACGGAATGGCACTCTGTCGGTTTCAGTTGCAGCAATATGTTATTGGGGATGATGGGTTGCAGCCAAACCAGTGCATTTCTTTTCAGGCTAGAACAGTACGCCTACAGACAAAATTAATTTTTCACGCTGGCGTCAATATGTGATGGGGGATAATCAATCATGGCTGCACGCGGGCAGTTCACTTTTGGTGTACAAAATGGCAAAAGAGACCCACCAGGCCTGAGGAAATGGGTGTTGATGGCCCCTATACGCAGCAACAGTCAACCAGGTATAACGAATCGCGACGAAAACTGTGCAATCCATTTAAAATGGGCCAGAACAAAATGTCACTCAACTAAAGTGACGTTCGTGGTTCCTGCTCGCAGTAATATTGGATTGGGAATAACATTTTTTGGTTGCACAAGTGCACATTGTTTTACATGGAAACACAGAAACTACAACAGATTTCTCTACCAGTCCCCACTTGCAGCAATATGCGATCGGGAATAACGGAGGAGGTCTGGATAAGTGCAGTTCATTTTCTGGTGGCAATAACATCTGAAAAAGGAGACGCCAGGCCGGACAAAAATGCGTCTGCCAGCCCCAGTTTGCAGCAATATGCAATTAGGGATAATGAATCACAGCCACACGAGTGCAGCCAAAAATGTCAACAAAAGAGCTGCCAGCCCTGCCAAAGTGCACTCTGCCGGTCCCCAACCGCAGCAGTATGCGATCAAGGATAACGGATCGCAGCCGCACGAGTGCAGTTCACCTTTTGGTGGACAAATAGGCAAAAAATAGTCGCCAGGTCTGACAAAAATGCGCTCTGCTGGCCCCCGCAAAAAGCGATCAGGGATAATTGATGGCGGCCACAAGAGTGCAGTTAAATGCAAGCGAAAACACAGTAACGTCCAAAAAAGAACCACCAGGCCGACAAGATTGCTATGTCGTCTCCAGCCCCAATAAGCTATCGGAGATAATAGATAAGTATTTTTCAACCTGTGGTGCACGGAGGTTCCAAGCGAGAACCCGCAATGTAGCTTTTTTGTTTTGTTTTTAACAAGTTAATGGAGTTTTTTCTACCACTGAGCGGTGCTAAATTCTTCACACTGTCCCTTTAACGGCGGTGTATCGGTGCTGTTTAATCCTTTTCACTTTCATCTTTTTTTCTGGGGCCCTCCATCTTTTCGACTGATGTAGGGGTTGTCGGATAAATTTTCTAGCTTGGGGAGGGGGCACATCTGACACCCAGCTGTGCGGGTCACGGGCTACAAAAGCAGCTGCTGGTCATAAATCACTCCAGTCGGAGGAGTTCTGGCACTTGTTCTGTCAGCCGTGAAACAAAGACGTAGAGGTGGGGAGGGAAAAGGGCGGGGGGCAGCAACGTGGGTGCGGGCGACCTGACCAACAACAACGGCAAGGGCTTTTTCTGTTGTTGAGGTTTGTTTTTTTTCTTTGCAAAACTTTTTACTGTAAGGTGCTTATTAAATCCGGCATGGGAGGGATGCAAATTGGGAGTCAAGAGGTGCTGCATGCAAGCAATTACCCTGCAGGGGGCCTCGTAGCTTGTCAGCGCCGGGTCAAAGGACGCACGACCCCTTGCAGAGTTACTGTAGCCCGGGAAATGCTAATAATCGGCGCTAAATAATCGCTGCTACGGGAGAGCTTGATAGCGTAAACTCCAAAACATATGCGGTCGATGGGTCTGAGGATTGATCTTGGATATTGCCGCCTCCTCTTAATGTTTTCATTTGCTGAGGAATTGTTTCGGGACTTCATGACGGCTTTTGAGAGTGTTGAACACGTGGTGTTGATTTTTTTGTGGGGGCGGAAGTATTGTAATTTTGGCAGTGGGGCGGAGGAAGGGGGACATTTTGGAATATTATATATATATATATTGTATTGAGTGCTGAGCTAGTTTATTAAGATTACCAGCTTTTGACACAGTCCCCAAACAAGTGTCCTAATCGTGGCACCATGTGTGACTTTTCTGTTATAGACATTTCCCCATTGATTATTTCAAAATACAATAAGAAAAATAAGCAAAATGATCTGCATATTGGGCATTTTTGATTTTACAATACATAAAATATATAATCCTGAAGACAACTTAAAAAATAAATATGAAAAATCAAATCAAATATATATGGATAATTATATATATGTAAATAAGTTAAAAATAAAATAAAATCATATTTTGGAATATTTTAAAACGTTTTCCCGGTAAAATAAAATAGTTATCAGCTATTTAAATTTAAAAATATGTCATGATTACCGATGTGATCCACCTGTGCCCGCTCCTTTGACTCTGATTGGCTCCCTGTCACTATTTAGACTCACTACTTTCTGTCACCTGTTGTCAGTCCGTCTGCGAACCTCAGTTTACTCCAGGCAAGCTTTTTTCCCCTGACCCTGACTCCCACCTGTTTTTGCTCCCGTCTGTTCCCCGGCTTCGACCCGTTTTTTTATCCTGACCACGTCTACCCTCCTCTCCTGGCTATCGTCTCGTTTCCGATCCCGACCACGTTTTTTGCTCTCCATTTTTTTCGTCCCCAACACCGCCATCGCTCACCACGGAAGTCCCACTTCCGCGTTCAGAGCGACCTGCTTCCCGCGCCCAGCGATCACCAGATCGTGGGTGTAACCCTTTCCTTTCTTCCAATAAAACTGAGAGAAACGTAACGCAAGTGGGTCCTGTCTCCGTTCGGGTCCTGACAATATAATATTTCTATTTGAGGAAAAATAATATTGTTTTACTGTCTAAGACAAAGTTATATATGTTTTTACTGAAATGACCAAAATAAAATCTACTACACATTTGTAGTACTAAAGGAAGAAAGCAAATTTCCCACATTTCGAAATTTTAAGAAAAAGTAAAATGAATCTGATTGTACAAACAAAAAACTTTATTTCAAAATATATTTCAAATTAATCTTGTTAGGTGTATTCTCTTGTTTGATTTATTATATTTTTACTCATTAAAACGATTCTGCACGTAAAAGCAGAACAAAAAAATGAATCAAACAGGGAATCTTATACAGTATATAATTGTTTTATGCAATACGTTCATCAATAGAATAGAAAACCCCCTTGCACTTGCAATAGTTTTTCCTAAAACCGTTTTTCATCTCTGGGTCCACGTGTTAAGTGCATCTGCACCGACTCGGAAGCGTCGTAATCCGATACCTGCTTTCCCCCTTCGCCGTTGTGTTTGTACCATAGCCCACACACGGCTGCTAATAAATTGGCTTTTATTATATGAGCAGCCAAATCACCGGCCGCGGACTGAGATAAAAGCGAAGCCGGGGCTGGGACGGCGGGGGATCTGATTTCAGTTTTGGTATCGGAATCGGCTTTTGGGGGAAACGGATCTCGGGGGAGAAAAATTCACATTCCTCCCTGTTTTGACGGGTAGTACCTAAAACGAATAAAAGGAAAGTTTAAGCTTAAAAAAAGGATACAACTGTGCGCGTCAAACCTCCATTTTCTGTTTATTCGCCTCTGCTGGTTTCTTGTATATTTGAGTCAGACAGGAGTCCAAAATATGCAAAAACGAATGATTTATACTGAAGAGTACCAAAACACACAGAAAAACATATACGTACACAAAATTAGTGTTTTGATTGCCAACACTTTAAGTGCCAAAGATGACTATATACGTCGAATCTCCATTTTTTGTTTATTCCCCACTGCTGTTTCCTGTCTACTTGAGTCAGCTAGGAGTCAAAACTGTCACGACCAGAACGGAAGTAGGACCAAGATGCGTAATGTTAATCACAAGTTTATTGAGATATAGAGGAAAGGCAGCGCCCGCGATCCGGTGCTCGCTGGACGCGGGAAGCATGCCGCTCCCAGAATCGGAACGTGTTCCGAATACGGAAGTGGATCTTCGGCGTCTTTCATCTGGCAGTTCTTCTTAATATTGTAATTGTCACGACCAGGACGGAATCAGGACCCAAATGAGTAGCGTTAACCACAAATTTATTGATAAAAAGAGGAAGAGCAGCGCCCGCGATCCGATGCTCACTGGATGTGGGAAGCAAGCCGCTCATGCAATCGGATCATGATCTGAATACGGAAGATGATCTTCCGTAGCAGGAGATGCCGTGTTCAGGATGGAAAAACAGGTCGATAGCTGGGACAAGAAAGCAAAAACGTGGTCGGGATTAAAAACAAGTTGTAAGCCAGGACGGGAGAGCAAACGTGGTCGGAATCAAAAACAGGTCGGAGCCGGAGACAAACAGGGAGATCAGGAGCAGACGGGTGGAAAAAACAGGTGCAAAAGTGGGACAGGCGGGAGTCAGGGTCAAAATGCTTGCCTTGTAACAACTGACAACTGAAGAGTGACAAGACTGGGCTTAAAAAAGGACAGGGTACGAATCAGGTAGCCCGCAGCGGCTGGCGCCAAATGAGGGTGCTCAGGTGGTACTAATCGGTAATCATGACAGAAAATTTTGAAAACAGCCACAGTTTCTTGGAAAATTAGGCAGACCCAGTTATTTTGGATTTCGGGGAAAACATTTTCAATTGTCCTGGTGTCTGTATATCTGTGTCGCTGTGTATTATTTGCCCTAATGTAGGTTTTAGATCAGGTGATGGTGTCACAATAGTCTATGGTTTGCAATAATCCTTGATCTGTGCAGCCCTTTGAGACTTTAATTGATTAAGGGCTATACAAATAAACCTGACTTGACTTAACATGACTTGGTAGCGGTGGACTTCGCAGTCAACTTTCCTTTTTTTTTTTACCTGCAGTCGCCATGTCGGAAATGCGATGGGCTAAAATTCTTACAGAAAGCCAACGGCAAGGTAGAAAAGGGCTACTTCCATCATCTGGTGAAATGGTGATTATTACTATTTCTTGTACTATTTTATACTGCGGGCAATATATTTTTAATGTTATGACAGAGGCCACAGGCCAGTAAAAACTGGATTAACGGGCCGTAATTGGCCCCAGGCTGGACTTTGGACATGCCTCTTTTAAGAGCTTTGCCTATTACCGCATGTTTTCCAATCCTAGCTGACTCAAGTAGTCAGGAAACCTGAAGAAGTGAAAGGCAGATGTGGCGGTGGTATACCTTCAGACTCCATCGGTATGAAAAAGGCAACCAAAAAAATAATAAATAAAACAAAACATGTCCAATAATAATAATAATAAATAAATCAAAAATGAGGCAACCTCGATGATCCATCTATACGTAAGTTAGCAGTGAATGAGTTAATCAAGAAAGCTGTCTGGTCCTGAGAAAAAGTCCAATTTGTTGACTGATACATATAGAAAAAAAAAACGATCAGAGAAGAGTAAACGGCTAGAGCGAACTTGTTCGGCCTTCCCGGCGTGCGAGAAGCGATCGATAACGCTGTAATGAGCCTGGTATTAGCCGGGGTGATGAGGGACCGGGGGGGAAGTGGTTGGTGCAGGGAGGGATGGGGGGCTTACAGGGTCAGGGCTAGACTCTGATTCCTGAAAGCAAACAACAGTCTAGCGCTAACACCTGATGTGCTTTTGTACCTAGCTTGCCAGTCGTTTGAGGTTTACATTTTTTTGATTCTGATATTTTGGGGCAAAGTCCGATTTGTTTGCGTGCTTAAGATGTCATTATTTGGCCAAAAACACGAAGAAGAAAAAAATAGTAATGGAGCGCCTTGTTTTCTAATAATAGTCAGGTGGGTTTGAGTTTACCGTCAGCAAGGCTATCAGAATTAGCCAACACTTGAGATCAGGGGAGTTACCAGATGGGGTTAGAGAGTGCCTACCTACGGACACACACTGCCCACACAGAGAAAAGTGGATCTAGTAGTGACGGCAGTCTGGGCACAACATGTGCTATCCCATTCATATAATGCTCCTGCGTCCTACAACACATACTGTCAGCTCAGTCCCCACGTAACGCGACCTTAGCTTCCCACGTGACTATGTCAATGTTGCCATGCAAGTTAACACGCTTTTTGGAATAACGTGAATGAATCTGTGAGAGAGAGTGAGCGTTTTGTTAGCTTCCATTTGTTAAAAAAAGAGAAGTCAGAATCGATCACCAAACCAGATAATGTCAGTAGAACAAGCGAAGGAAGAAAAGTGTTTGAACCCGAGGACATTGGTGCCTCCACTCAAAGGTGTAATGATGGATATTCAGGCAATTTTTAGAGAACCTGCCCTTTCGGGTAGGTTCACTAGGAAGAGCCAGCTCTTTTAGCCCTGCTTTTGAGATTTTTTTTGTTGCTTTCATTCATATATTACCAATTCGTATGTAGCATTATGCACAAAATGACCTACAATGGGCAAATTAAAGGAAAAAAGTCAATTTAAAAAGAGAAATAAAAGAAGGAAAAAAATAAACAATGAGAAAAAGAGAGAATAGGAAGAGAAAAGAGAAAAATCTAGGGGAAAAAAAGGAAGAAGAAAAGGGAAAATAAAGACCAAAAGATGGGAAAAAGCTGAAAAAATAAGTAAAATGAAAATTGAGGTAGGATACTTTGTAATCATACGTTTCGCTGCAAGGCATATCACACATTTATTAGCCTTGAGATTGTAATTTTTCCGTGTTGGTCCCCAAGAATCGGGGTTTTTTTTTTTTTAGTTCCTGACGATTTTACTCGCATTCTTTTCACCAAAGCTGGCGTTCTTCTGCTTTATAAGCATGGAGGTTGCCGTCCATCAAGGGGGTCACCGGTCCGGAGAGGAATGCCCTATGTCAGGGGTGCGAGAGTGTTTGGGAGTCCCCAGGGAGCCCCCACGGAGCCCCCGTGATTTTGCCTGATCGTTGCGGCATGGGTGGTGTTCTCCATCAAAGTGCACAGGTGTAGTTTGTATGCCAAACTTAGGGGGCACAAGTGGGACCTTGCATGTCATCTGACCTCCTTAAAGTAAACGACTTTTTCTTAAAATCCATTAGGAATATATTGCGCTCGCTAATTTATCACCCAAAACGTAAAACAAAAGTAAATGTGATAATAATTACCTTCATATATTATTCCTTATTACACAATCCAATTTGTTATAATCATGATATTAGTGATCTAGCCATACTAGCTCTCCTGACATGTTAGCATTAGCATTTTTGTTAATTTATGCTCCCTAATGGAACGATTTCCGAGACAATTCAGTAAAAATCAAGTTATTTATTCATAGATGACATGGAACTGAATTTATACAATTTTATATCATTCAAGGTGACTTTGTTTCTCATGTTTTTATATTTACATTTTATTCATTTTACCTATTCAATTCAATGCAAATTTGAGGGACTAGCCAGGTTAGCTCTCATGACATGTTAGAATTAACATTTTTGCTAATTATAGGATTGTCAAAACCCAAACAGACGGAGGACCCTTACGTGTAACGTTTTCACACAAGCTTTATTTTACGGGAATGGGGAAGTCATGCGCGTTAACACAAACGTCAGTGATTCGGCGATCGCTGGGCGGAAGAAAAGAGACGGAGAAGTCAGGCACGGGAAAACAGGAGGCCAGGGGCAGACGGGATCGACCGGACACAACAGAATTGATACCATATACAGGATACACGAGCAGATATCGGACAGGACGGAACAGACGGGCTCGATACCTGATACCGGACAGGACGGGATCGATACCGGAGCAAGATACTGGACAGGACGGGGAAGACGGAATCGATACTGGATACAACAGCAAGATACAGGACATGACGGGACAGACAGGATCAATGCTGGATAGGACGGGACAGAGGAAGAGAGAAGAGATCCGCAGGTTCGAGAGCATTCTCCATCCGGGCACCGGTGCTGTGGAATGCTCTTCCCCCCGAGATCCGATCTGCAACCTCAGTGGAAATGTTTAAATCTAAGCTTAAAACACACTTCTACTCTATAGCATATGAATAACCTATACTTTCCGTGGACAATATCTCTGTATTATTTGTGATTGCAACATCCTTTGCTGTCTGGTAATCCTGAAAGGGGGATGCCACATGTGCGGTCCCTTCTGAAGGTTCCTTCATTTTCCTCATGTTGAGGTTTTTGAGTTTTTCCTTGCCCTCATGTTGGTTCCAGATCAGGGGATGGTGTAATAATAGTCTGGAAAATAAGTCTGTGTAATAACCTGTGAAGCCCTTTGAGACTCTTTGTGATCAAGGGCTATACAAATAAAAATGACTTGACTTGACTTAACTCTTTTGTCAATTAATCGATGAGTTGCTGCACCTCAAGAATGTAGCGATCTTTGGCTTACTGGATATAAATATGTTTTGAAAATGTTGCATTTAATTAATAATGTTTTAAAATAAATATCTTATCATTACAAAACTATGTTTTTGATAACATTTATATTTAGAATAAGAGGCAAAAGGGGTATATCTAACAGATGTGAGATTGTTTTTCTTATTTTAAATATTTTTTCCTGCTTTAATGAAAAAGAAAAAGAACTAAGAGGTAGAGAATCAACTCAGAAATCCGATTAACGCAACAGCTAGTCCATTTCTGCGTCAGTCATCGGGGTTTGACGCAGGTGGGGGGATCGTAGGCAGATGTAATTAGCATATCGCATTAGCATTCACAAGAAAACGCTAATTACAAAGGCAGGGTGAACCTGATTTATGCTAATGACTACGTGAACATGTGACGGACGCGTTCATCTGGAGTGTCGGACCCTAGGACGGCGCTAATGGCGATTAGCGTGTCATTAGCATAGCGGCGAGTTAGCTCGCAGGAAGCCGACGGTTTACTCGTCTGAGCGTTTTTGATCGTTGGATTACGTCTTGACCGGCGAACGGATGTTTTCAAAACATATAAAATGAAATCAACTGTGCACGTAAACACGATTACGATCTTATTGTTCACGCTGCGTTCGTGGTCGTTAGGGAAGTCGGATTTATCCCGTTTTAATCGTTCTGATTTTCGCAAATGTAAACAAGAAAGACAGCTGATTCCGGTGGATTGTTTGCAAATAAATATCTGTGTTGCCAGACTGTTCGTATGGTAGTTGCACTTTGGATCCCGATTACTACTTGCAATCCAAGGTTGTTCTATTTGATCATTGGATTACATTACCGTACGATACTTCTTATGTACAGGTTGTTTAATTTCGATCATTTAAAGCTTGCAACAACGCTTTGCATTCCCTAACGGTAATGGTAAGGCCAAGGTTGTTCTTGATGATTGAACGCTAGTGAACAAGGAAGTGCTTTAGATTTTCAATGTTGTTATATTTTATTTGTTGAACACTTGTCATGAATACTGCTTGTAAAGCAAAGGTTGTTCAATTTTGTTCCTTGAACGCCGCAACAAAAAAGCGCTTTGCATTCCTCGACAATACTTGTAACGCAAAGGTTGTTCTAGTTTGATCATTAACCGTTTGCTGCAAAAAAATGTTTTACATGAGTGGACAGCAATTCTAATGCCATGTTTTCGTTGATTCAGATCACAGGTGTCAAACAGGCGGCCCGCAGGCCAGATCAGGCCCGCTAAGGGATTAAATCCGGCCCGCGAGACAACGACCGAAGAAGCGCAAGAGAAAAACAAGCTGCAGGTTGAAATATGTCAACTTGATGTTGCCAAAGCCAGGTGCCTCTCACAAAGACACTGTACTTGTATTTATTTCTCTCTCTCTCTCTCTTTCTTTTCCACCCCTTTTCTCCCACTTTCTGTCTCTGTGTCTCTCTTTTTCTCTTCCTTTGTTGCTCTTTGTCTCTTTCTCTCTCTGTCTTTTTAACTTCTTTTTCTCTAACTTCCTTTTTTCCTTTTCTCTTTCTCTCTTCCTACCCTTCGCGCCTTCTTTTCTCTTTTTTTCTCCTTCTGTCTTTCTATTTGTCTTTGGATTTCTTTTTTTCTCCCTTTCTTTACCCCCTCTCTCACGACTTTTTATCTCTTTTGTTTCTCACGCTCTCTCCCTCTCTCTTTTTCTTTCTTTGTCCCGCCCTCTCTCCTTTTCCTTTCCTCTTTCTCTTATTTCTTTATCTCTTTTTCTTACTCTATCATCCACCAGTCCGGCCCCCGACAGAATGTTTGTTCTATAGTGTGGCCCCCGAGTTATAACGAGTTTGACACCCCTGATTTAGATAAAACCGGCGCACTCCTGCCTGTTTTTTGAAGTTTCTCTACTCCAATACAAGCTGCTACCAGCTTGCTCACACACTGATAATTGAGTTGAAGAAGAAAAACCTTGCAAATCATGCCAGACACGCGACCCTCGAGGACCGGAGTGCCCAGGTCTGATTGAGATCATTAAATGCTTACAATGAAAAAAAATTTGCATTACCGGACAGTACATTTATTCCAAGGTTATTCTACTTTGATCATTGAATGTTTGCTACATAGATGCACTTTGCATTTGCGGACAGTTCATTTATGCCAAGGTTGGTCTTCTTTTATCATTAAAGGCTTGAAATGCAGAATGGGTTGTTTTCTTTGTAGTCCCCGCTTGCATCCTTTTGTTGTTCGCCATCCATGATCGCAGAGGGAGGCCAACCACGTTGCTATTACTTGAATTCCGCACCATCTGGGATTGGTTTATTCTATGTAACTTAGGAGGTTGAATTTTTGATGGCTTTGAAAAAAAATATAGTGCTTGTTTATCTCTTTCTCCCGAGGGTTTCTTCTAGAAATACTTGTCTAGGACCCTCACGACTTTGTGGCGATTGTCGTAGTCCCCCGTCGACGCCATCTGTGCAAGTCGGATCCCCGCCGCCAACAAGAGGATGCGTTTGTTTTGGGACACGAGAGCACAAAGAGATGGGGCCCGAGTCTCTAGATCCCTACTTTGATTCCCCTTCAATAAAAGGAGGCGGTTTCGGGAAGCCCTACCCTCTTCGTTATCCCCCCTACTCTGGTGCAGTGGCTGACTTTGGTCACCGCGCACTCCAACAGAATGAGCCCATTGATGAGGCAACAGATTGGTTTGGAGTGTACCTGATGGTTTTCCACCCCCACTCGATAACCCCCTCCTTTTTCTCGGGAGCATCCGAAGACAATCCCGGTTTCTCCGTCATTCTCATACAAATTGCTGGCGGCTAGTGGATTTAGGAGAGTGGCAGAAGCCATTGTTTGCCAATCTGTATCAAAAGGGAGCAGCGGTGTTTAAGTGGGCTCCTTTTCTGGACGGGGATTTGGGAAGATTTCGCTCGGTGCGACTTTCTCCTTCGGGGACGGGGTGCGTTTGATTTCGTGCATTGAAAACGATCAACATTTAAGCTCATTTTTAGTAAAGCTAGCGTGCGAGATGAGCATGGCTTGGGTGGAGCTTTTCATGCTAATGCAGCTAATGTCACTTATGTGAACAGTATATAAAAACATGACATTCTTGTTTTAATTTAAATTTACTGATTAATTCTGATTAACTGCAGACCATGTTAATATGAGTGACAGGAATCAGTAGAGTTGAGCAGGGATGTCAAACTCATTTTAGCTTTGGGGCCACATAGTAGGATAAAAGCCTCACAGGGCCTGTACTTGAAGATGAGAGAGAGAGAGAGAGAAATAGAGATGGAGGAAGAGAGAGAGACAGAGAGAGGCTGAGAGAGAGAGGCAGAAGGAGAGAGAGAGACAAAGGGAGGGAAAAAGAGAGACAGAGGATGAAAGAGAGACAGGGAGTGATAATGACAGAGACGGAGGGAGGGAGAGACAATGACAGAGATGGAGGGATGGAGAAAGAGAGATAGTGGGAGCGACAGGGTGAGCAAGAGAGAGAGAAATAGAAAAATAGAGAGAGAAGAGACAGAGAAAGAGAGAGAGATTGAGGCTGAGAGAGAGAGGCAGAAGGAGAGAGAGACAGAACGAGACAAAGGGAGGTAGAGAGAAAGGGACAGAGGATGAGAGAGACAGAGGGAGAGAGAGGGAGAGAACGACAAAGATGGAAAAGGGAAAGAGAGAGGGAGAGATAAGAGAGACAGGGAGAGGGGGGCAGAGAGATGGAGGGTGAGAGGGCATTATAGCAAGAGAGAAATAGCGAGATGGAGGGACGAATAGTGACACAGAGGGAGAAATAGCAAGACAGAGGGAGGGAAAGAAATACAGCTCTAGTTGTTTTGTAAGAGGTGCCTGGCTTTGGGTATTTAAGCAAAATGATATTTTGAGAAAAAAAAACAACAACAACAAAATGAAACGGTGTGCCTTGGCAATTTTTAATGAAAAGAAAGTGTGCCTTGGCTCAAAAAAAGATTAAAAAACACTGGCCTAGGCGAAGGCTCATTATCTATGTTCGGGTTTACAAGGTTTGTTATTGCTTACTAATGAGAATCGCTATCATTTATAAGTAGGGCTATTGACTGAGGTGGACAGGTATGATATTTTCTTTATACTTCCACTCGATCTCGTCTTCTACCACCCCAAACCAATCATCGCGAGAACTCGACGGGCCCCACTCGATTCCCTCCCGGCGGAACTCAAAAAGCCGAACGAGATCTATTCAAACAAGAAGGCCGGTAATTTCCAAGTTGTTGGGGCTCCCTGCAGCCCAGCGGCGGCTGACCTCACTCCCCTCCCGTCCGCTAAGAGGCCTACGGGGAGGAATCAGCCCAAATTATCTTTTTATTGATCCGAAGGCGCAGGTGAATACAAAGCAGGCCTGCTCTTGTGTTTTTTCTTGTCTTCGGAATACAAATGTCGGCGCTACCCTGCCTAATATATATACATTCCTGTCAACCTGTACGTTTTTGCCGTACAAAGTACATTTATTATGCATTTTAAGACGTGTACGACGTACAAGAAAATCCGTACGGAAAACCGCAAATTTGTCAATGATGGGTACCATCCAGTATACACCGACTATCACGAAATGGCAAATCCATCAAGTCAAACGAGTTTGCCGCGGTAGCCTCTATCTCTGTATCGTTTTTTCTCGTTGCAAACGAAGCTAGCGGTTTGATGCTATTGTGCGCATGCATCTGCCGCCTCAGATTTCATGTGGCCGTTATGTAGTGAAAGGAAGTCCGTCTCTTTTTAGAGAACAGGCATTTTCGGCTCAACTCATTAAAAGGGAGTTGGCTCAAAAAAGGCTCACTTGCTTTGATGCATTATATTACAAATTATTATGTTGTCAAGTCAAGTCATTTTTATTTGTATAAAGAAGGAAAAAAAGGAAGTATAAAAGGAGAAAATGAAAAAAGACAGGTTTGTGGTTATCCCTTTAATCAGTATATTACCAACAATAATTTAATGCAGAAAATGAATTAATAATTTGAATAAGAAAATGTATTATTCTACTTAATTCTATTTGCAAGTATTTTTTTCCTTCTACAGTGAACGTCCAAGCTATTTCATTTTTTAACTTTTTTGATAATAAACCTCATTCATGTCGAGCAACTCGGTATCTCACAACAAAATGTTAATTAACAATCTATATGATATAACGAAACACATGTACAATATAACATGTTAAACTACATAAATAAACACGTTTGAAAAAAATGGTGTGAGATTATTTTGTATTTTGTAAGGGAAAGTACAAAATTTTGTAAGGGCATGGAGCCCTGGATTTTGACAGGTATGTGTATGTATATGTATATATATATATATATATATATATATATATATATATATATATATGTGTGTGTGTGTGTGTGTGTGTGTGTGTGTGTGCATGACTTATCAGATGAAATTGGGGAATTTGAGGTAATAAGACAATAAATTGTTGCCGAACATGTCATCATTAGAAGCTGGTGAGCTTTTGACAAATAAACTCCTTTTTGCATCATTTATTTTCACTCAGGCATCTGAACGGACACCGCTAAGCCACATAGAACAATATCATCACAAATATTTACTTTTCGATTCCCCCCTCACTCGAACAGCTTGAAATCGTTTTTAATTGGATTTAGCGCCCCAATTTTTCTCCCTCAGTAAATGGGTAAAAAAAAGAAACGGGCTGCAAATTATGGAGGAGCGACACTGCCCTCAGGCGGAAATCCAAAAGAACTACATTACCCAAGTGGTAGGATTTTCGGTATTTTATTAAATTCAAAATGAAAAGAAAAACAATTTTGAATCTAGTGAGATGAAAAGAAGAGTATTATTCCGTTTCATCTTTGAATTAAAAGATGACCCTTTCAAACGTGTAACTCAAAACTAAAAGAAAAATGAAAAAAATGTATGTAATAAAACAAAAAAATACTGTTCCCAAGTACAAATACAAAGGAAACGTTCAATATCATAAAAAATCTTAGCCCAACGGCAGGTAATATAACTAGTTTTAAGTAATATTTTTCATGATTTAAAAAAAAAATACCCCAATGCCAAATAATAGCTTAATTTAAATATTATTTTCTTATCATGTTAAAAAGAAAATATTGATATACTGTATCGCCATCTGTCGGACCAAATAGTTCCGCTTCAACTGTTAACAATTGGTCATCAATCACTCGTTGATACGTTTTCATAGGATTTTTTTACGTATATTGAATTTATAGTTTTTTTAAATAAACAAAAATATAAATATGAAATATTCATTTATTTTTTAAAGAAAACTACTATATGTATTAAATATGATTAAATTCACGTGTCATTTTTATTTCACTGTGTTATGAATGTATTATTTGGTCATATCTATTTAAAAAACTAGTTAGTGAGAACTGTATTTTGTGTCACAGGTGCCATGGCGCCCAATTGGCGCCAGCTGCGCTCGTGGACAGACTGGTTTCCCTTCTATTTAGGCTCAGTGCTCTCACTCACCCTTTGTCAGTCCGTCAAGGAACCTCTGCACCTGCTAGACGTGGGTTTTGACTCTGTCCGGTTTCCCGTTTGTGTATCCTGTCCTGTTTTGATTTCGGTCTCCTGCGTCTGGTATCGTGCCGGTCATTCTCGTCTTGTCTGATGTCTGTCTCCAGTCTCCTATACCTGTTATCAATCCTTTCAATCCCGTTCTGTCCGGTATTGACATCATCAGTCCGGTATTGGCTCGTGTAACTGGTATCGATCTTGTTGGTCTCTTGCTTTCTGTTGGTCCACGACAGACTTCTGTCTTTCTTCTTTCGCCCAGCGATCGCTGAATCACTAGCGTTTATAGTGTTTAACGTGCATGACTGCTCCATTTCCCGTAAAATAAAAGCTTGTGTGAGAAACGTCACGCTTGACAATTTTGCATTTCTCACTTAATTTTAGTAGTAAATAAAATATTTTCTTATTACGCAAAATATATTTTGTTATATTTTTTTTACCTAAAAGTTAAAATATCTCTCGAAAACTACACTTTTTGCATTTTGCTGTAAAATGATTTTGACTATTTTACCTACAGAAATTCAAGTCAAGTCCTGTTTATTTGTGACGCCGTTAATTACAAAGAATCCCATCCCCTGATCCTTTGACACTGTGGACCATAATATCCTACTAGAATGGTTGGAAAAATGGATTGGTCTCTCAAGAACCGTCCTCTTATGGTTCAGATCCTGCCTCTCAGATAGGACACACTGTCTTAAATATGGTGAAATGACATCTGAGCCCTTTAGTGGTACCTGTGGTGTTCCGCAGGGTTCAGTATTTGGCCCACTTCTTTTCAGCATTTACATGCTTCCATTAGGTGATATTATTCTCAAGTATAATATCAGTTTCCATTGCTACGCAGATGACACTCTACTATATCTCCCGATGGAGGAATCTGCCACACTAAACTGTGGAAATTTGGAGGCCTGCCTCACTGAGATAATAGAATGGATGTCACTCAACTTCTTGTGCCTAAACTCTGAAAAGACCGAAATGTTAGTTATTGGTCCATCTAAATGTCGTGACTAGTTCTCAAAAACTGCTCTGAACATTGACAAATGTAATATCACCCAGAGTGACTCAGTCAAAAATGTAGGTGTCATATTTGACCCAAATCTGTTATTTCTCTGAAAATGATTTTTTTGTTTTAATCACTAAATTTGTCTGATAAAGCGGATTTATTCAATTATCATTAGAATTAATTTGTACTTAAATTGACAAAAAAGTAAGATTTGAAACGAGGAAATTTAAACGTCATAGCGGAACAGTAATTCCTCTCTTGTTTTGAAAAAAAACATTGTATGCAAAGAGATTAGACATGGCACTCCAGGGTAAACACGTATTAAAGAATTTAACGATACAAATAAGAATCTGCAAGAAAATTTAGAAGGTAGTGCTTAGAGACTGGCCCAAGTTTAAATAATAGTGCATCATAACATTAGTAGCAACATAGAAATTCCTAATAAGTTGCAAGATCTACATTTACACAGTTTTGCGCACTTGTTTAGGGTGGTGATGGCCCCTGGGGGAGAAACTGTCTTTGAGACTGTGTTTCCTTGTTTTTTTCTTATTTATTTCGCTAGCCGGCTAGGTACCAAGCTAGCTAGCTGTGATTTTGTCTAATGCAGTCCACCAAAAGCAGACAAGGTGCGAGCGTGAGAACCAGGCTTGATTCCTCGCTCACACTTTGCCACCTCGGTTGGTGTCGATGCTCACACCGGCACACTCATTTACCTTGTCTTCACCCCAAGACTTTCCCCAGCCACGGCGACGCCAACTCCATCCGGGAAAAAATAGAGTATAGGATCCCAGTAATGTTAGATCCTGAAGTGGGTGGACGTCCTACATCATGATGCTTTTATGTTTTGTTCAGTGAGAGCCAGTTAGTGTGCCTACCTTGTATAACTCCTGTTATTGTCATATCCATTGGTGGGTATATGCCCTATGTCGAATTTTATGTCCAGTTCAGTTCGAGCTAGTTAGTATTTCAACATTACCCTGCGGTGTCTTTCATGTTTTTGTTCAATAACCGCTAGTTAGAATTAGAATGGTTTTTATTGTCACCAATTTTTGATCAGTAACCGCTAGTTAGATTTACAATCGTTTCTACTGTCACCGATTTTTGTTCAATAACCGCTAGTTAGAATTAGCACCGATTTTTGTTCAGTAACCGCTAGTTAGAATTAGAATCGTTTTTAATGTCACCGATATACAACGTAGTGAAACATTGTATCCGACGAG